>NW_024081237.1:97344-139854 GCF_003009895.1 Hyaena hyaena | reverse complement strand
CCTACCTCCCTTCCTTCCTTTCTTCCCTCCTTACCTTCCTTCCTTCCTTCCTTCCTTCCTTCCTTCCTTCCTTCCTTCCCTCTTTACCTCCCTCCCTTCCTTCTTCCCTCCATTCCTTCCTTCCTTTCTTTCCCTCCTCCCCTCCTTTCCTCCTTTCCCTCCTTTCTACCTTCCCTTGTTCCTTCCTCACTTGCTGTCTGATAAAGGAGAGAGCGAAAGAGTGCAGAATGTTGGTCGCTGACAAGCCACACTGGAAAGTGGGTGCATCCCTTCTGCCTATATTTCTCTAGCCAGAAGCCAGACATAGGGTCCTTTTTTGAATCGAGGCAAGTGGTGGTGGGAGGCATGGCCTTCCTTGCGTGTTGGAAAAAAACACAGCAGTGAGAACTCCTGATATTGTCTTTGCTACAATGGGGTAAGTTTTTATGTCTCCTAGAGATGCTGTGAAGGTGACACAGGAAAGTCTACGTGGAGCACGTCGAGTAAACCGTCAGCCTCTGGTCTCTTACTCTGCTCTTTTGCTACTGCTCAGCATCACCGCCGGTTTGTCTCCTAGTTCTCCCCATGCACACTGGTTGCAGAGAATACAGGGGGCTGAATCATTCTCCTTAGAGCCACAATCTCAGGGCTTCTGTCAGATCCTCAACTGAGGCACGGTTAAACTTTGCCCCAAGGAGGTCACCTTTTGATAATTTGTGCTTCTTGCCATCGGCTTGGGCTGCCAAGTAGGTTCTAGATGATTGATGGTTCCAGATTAACTTCTTGTTGATTTCATGGGTGTAGAGAGTGGGAAGGGCAGCTTGATGAGCCCAGTGTAAGCCTTCCTATCTCTTTCCCTTGCCCACGGACTATTTTCCATCTCTACTGGTTTCTCTGTTCTCCTGTTAGTCTACCAAAGAGTTTGAGACTGCTAGGTTGTTCATTCATTCATTTATTCACTCATTCATGGATTCATCTTAAAAATAGTCTTCTAGTATCTGCTACACAGTAGGCAATATTGGGAAATATATCAGTGACCATAAGGTAGAAACATCTTTATCCTCATAGATCCTACATTCCATACTATGTCTGTGTCAAGAATGGGGTAGACACCAACAATAAACATAAGTATAATAATGCTATATCAGCCATGAGTGCCATGAGAAAAATAAAAATAAACATTGTGGGCAAGATAAACGTTATGGACTGAATGTTTGTGTGCCGCCAAAATTCATATGTTGAAATTTAATTCTCAATGTGATGGTACAAGAGGTGGGACCCTTGGGAGGTAATTAGAGCATGAAAGTTGGGCCCTTGTGAATGGGATTAGTTCCCTTAAACAAAGAGACCAGAGAGTTAGCTTGCTCTTTCTCCTCCTTGTGAGAGTACAAAGGGAAGTCATTTGTCTTCAGCCTGGAAGTGGGTCCTCACCAGATCCTGGCCATTCCAGCACGTAGTCTTAGATTTCCAGCCTCCAGAACTGGGAGAAATAAATTTCTCTTGTTTGTAAGGCCCTTCCCCCTGTCTAAGGCTATTTATAGCAGCCTGAGCTGACTGGACTGGACAAGATATGTGGTTAGGTATGCTAGAGATGGGTAGAACCACAGCTGGTTTTTTGGGTTGTTGTTGTTTGTTTATTTTTTAAAAATTAATTGATTATTTTTTAGGGTAGTTTTAGGTTTACAGATACACGAAGGAGGAAGTACAGACAGTTCTTACATATGCCTTCTTTCCCTGCACACAGTTTCCCTCATTATTAACATCTTACTTTAGTGTGGTGCATGTGTTATAACTCATGAGCTGGTATTGGTATCTTATTATTTACTAAGGTCCATAATTTAAGTTATAGTTCTATGGGTGAGCTGTAGTTTTACAAAGAGTGATATAATAGACACCTCTTGTGCCTACCAGCCCCCTGGGATACCTGCTGGACACCTGAATTCCCATGAATTTGTGTAGAAAGCTGCATGTATTAGGGCGTTAAGCATCTTATGGGGAAACCTCCTGATGGAGGCTGTGAACTGGTGGATGACAGCCTAAAACCTTTGGGCACAAGGGCTAAGATGGATGTAATGTTATTGTTGAATACATGATGCCATAAGCCCAGAAAAGCTAAGAGATTTCGTGGTGACACACAGCCTTTCAGTGGACATTCTGGGGATGAGATCTTTGGTTTCTGGGCTCTGTTAGGAGGGGGGTAAAGAAAGAGAGAGCATGCTGTCGATTGGGTTCCAGGTGACTGTACGAATCAAGGATAATCATTTTGCAGTCCATTCCTCTGGCCTCAGTTTACATGGTTGTTATTTGTTCCCTTGTTATTATTACTAAGCAATGTATTCAAGCCTTAAAAAAGGAAAATAAATACTTGCTGTTTAAACAGCAATTTCCAGTGACTCATTTAGAAGGAAATCTCCCTAGGAACTAGGATATTAGAAGATTGAATAATTTGAACTATGTTTGTTTTTGTGTCTTGGACTTCGATCCTGTGAAAGTTTCTGCACCGATAGCTCAGGGGATTAAAATATAATTTTCATCCCCTTCTCATGTCCCAGTGAAGGCCACCAAGACCCACCTTCCATCATCCTTGGATGCCACCACACGTCTTGAAGGTGACCCAGACTGACCACATCTTGGGGGTTTCAGGCTGTTCCGTTTCCATATTCATTTAGTCATTGGGCTTTTTATGTGTGATTTTTGGTGACCATGAAATTGAGAGATGAAGAGGCCTGGATGCTGCCAAAAACTGTGTGGCCAAGGCTCCGTGTGAGTTCCTTTCACTTTGCCAGCACACTTTATTCTTGACTGCAGATCTCCTTCTGTTCAGTCCTCCATCCTCCCTGCAGGGCCAGAGACCCCCCCACCCCACATGGGCCCACCTGACCTGGGGCCCAAGGTCTATGGGCCTTAGGGATTCAGTGGAGCATTTCTCTCCTCATGTGTACAGAAGCAAATGTTGAGTTTTGGCTTTTGTTCCTCACTCCCTTATTCTGAAATAAAGAAGTGAGACATGGAATGTTAATGGTAGTACCTTCAGAAATCCCTTCTTAATTGTTATAACAGCAACTAATTGAGATTGCTATGGGCCAGGCTGCATTTTAAACACTGTATAAAATATGCCATTTAACTCTCATTATAACCCTATGAGTAGGAGCTCTCTCTCTCTCTCTCTCTCCAGTTATCTAGCTATCTAGCTATTTAGCTATCATCATCATCACTAGTTAACAAAGGACTGGGATCTGAATCTCATCAGTCTGGCTTTGGAGTCTGTGCTCTAAGGTGCAACATAAAAAGTTGGAAGTTAAAGGAATCATCACAAGTGACTTTCTCATTTACTCACGTGGAAATGTACTCGTGTAGCTCAGAGAGAGGAACTGACTCTCCTAAAATCACAGCATGTTAGTGACTTCTCTGTTCCATTCAGAAGCTCCTCTCTTTCCTGCTGAAAGATTCTCTGTCCCTGGGGCTTAGGGAGAAAGTCTAATGCATTAGGCATTTGGGATTGAAACAGCTATTGAATGCCTTTTTATTCGAGGTAGAATAACCTGCCTAAAGAGGCAAGGAGGTGGTAGAGCAAGTGGGGAGTATGTGTGTGTGGGGAAGGAGGATGCTGAATTTAGCAATTGTGCTGCATTAGGCTCTGGCCAAGCTCCAATGATTTTTATTCGTTATTATTATTTTTATGGGAAAAGGAACCTGCAACAGTTTAGGCTCAGCTATTTGCCTTCAGGCATTGGTTTGTCAAATTTGGAACCAATGTCAGTTCAGCACAGTGGGTGTTCATGGATGGTGTGTGTGTGTGTGCTCATGTGTGTGTGTACGTGTGCTCAGGTGTTTGTGTGTGTGTGCCCTTCTCTGTGTGTGTCCATGGTGTTGGCATAAAAGGCAGTCCATCCTAGGCTTGCTTGCTACTTCTTACCTCCAACCCACCTCCCTAATGTGTCAAGAATTATAAATTAATCACCTGGCTGGTTTGCACTGAACTTACTAGTGTTTATGAAAGGGAATTCATTGGATATGCCTGTTAATGGAACACGTGTAATAATACTAAATCCTGTGATTAAAAAGAAATTTAAGGCTCATGAGTTTTTAATAGAAAAACATGTCATTCGAGTGTTTATTTGCTAGAGTAAAATGGCTGAGATTTTTTAAGGGGAGGGGGTGCCCGCTTTAATTTTAGAAGGACCTTGGTGTTCACACTGGAAGTTAGCAATGCTTTTGCAGAATCCCCTTTAGATTTTATTTAGCAGAAGACTCTTTGATAAAGCAGAAGCTGTTTATTGCTTCCTTTTTGATAAAAAATACATTGCAGAATATTTCTACCCATGGGTATTATTCATTAATTTATTCATTCATCAAAAATATATTGCATACCTACCATGCACAAGCACAGGGCTAGACTGGGATTCAGAGACAAAAACACTTGGTCCTTGCTCTTAGACGGCCCACAGTGTGATAAGGGGCAGACGTGTGAAGAAATAATTTCAATACTTGTTCTGAAGGAGGTGTGTAAGGACAGTGAGGGTATGCCAGGAGTCAAGGCCGCCCAGAGGAGGTAGGATTTAAGGTGAGACTTATCCAGTGAATCAGAATAGAGGAGGCCATCAAGAATAGTACTGCAAATTCAGGGGTCTCAGGAACAAGTTGTGTTGGGGAGAACTATAAGGTGTTTCTACCTTTAGAGTCTAAGTGTCCTTTATCTAAATGATATTAATTGCTTAATTTCTCTCATTCATGCATTTATTCATTCAGTTGCACAAAGATGCTATTTTTGTTCACATGGGCATAGGCATATATACATGCACATATGACTATATGTACACTTATGTATATATTAATAAGCTTTGGTGAAGTGTGGCACCTTGATTTTCTTAAATTTTAGTGAGATTTAATCATCCACATTATTTTATACTGAAGTGTAGAAAGTCCTACATGTAAAACGAAGCTGGTTGATTTTGGCTTTTCAGAAGTTTGCCTGTGGGTTTTGTAGAAATCTTTTCATTTTCCAGGGAAAGCTTGCATAATTTCTCCACAAATCCTATTTATCTTTCAAAATGGCAAGGAGAACAAACTGCTTTGGGTTTCATGGAGTTGGAAGACTGCAAAATCTCTACATGTTTTCAGGACATCTGAGTATAGGTTTTAGGAGTTTGGGATGTCTTTAAGAGAGAGTTGTTTTAGCTTCAGGTTTTATTTTTAGCCTTGCTGGCCGATTTTAGAAAAGTCAAAATAAGGCCCCATGCATTTGAATTTTCTAAAACTCAAATAAGTATGCATTCATTAAATATTGATCAGGCACTCCTAATGAAATTTAAGAGGAGATAAGAGATGAAAGGAATCCAACCTATGCTCAGGCAGTTTACAATCTGTTGAGAGGGAAGAACAAATAAAGGTGTTGGGGAGAAGGGTGGACATTATTATGGAGACATTCTTAAAAAGAGGCTGAGCTGCATCTTGAAGAACTACTATGGCAGAAACACAAGTGTGCATTGTGAGCACAGGAAAAATTGTGGACCACAGTGGGAAGGTGAAATTGACCAGTTAGCGAGTTTTTGAAGGATGGGTAACATGTCAGAATGAGATTGAAATTTGTTTTGAGGCCACTCAACTCTGCTGCATCCCAGATGATAGATGATAAAATATAACAAAAAAGAAAAAACCCTCCAAATAGTACAAAATAGGACACTTTTCTCTGGTCAGAAAAAGGAAAAGAAATACAGATTTGAGAGTTGTGTTGGGGCCCTGATGGTCTCTGGATTCCCATGGAGACAGGAAAGGCTTGGAGTTGAGACCTCATGGGGTAATTGGAACTAAGCTGCTCTATTCATGCCAAGATAACTGCTTTTCTAATTTTTAAAAATGTTTTATTTGTTTTTGAGAGAGAGATTGAGAGAGAGAGAGAGAGAGAGAGAGACAGCATGAGCAGAAGAGGGTCAGAGAGAGGGAGATACAGAATCTGAAACATCTCCAGGCTCTGAGCTGGCTGTCAGCACAGAGCCCAACATGGGGCTCGAACCAATGAACAGTAAGATCATGACCTGAGCTGAAGTCGGACGCTTAACTGACTGAGCCACCCAGACACCCCAAGATGACTGCTTTTCAACAGCCTTAAGAGGTGGGTCTCCCCACTGGTGTGAACAGCTATCACTTTTTAGTTTGTATAAAGTTATATACTTCAGTTATGGGCCAAGAGAACCTCCTAGCTCATTGACTATATCTGTGAGTGCTTTGGGGGCAAGAGTTTCTACTTTCCCATATGAGACCTAGTTCTAGCCCTGAGGTTCAGAAGCTCAGGTGAAGGTAGAAAAGGCTAAGCATGGAAGAGTCAATAGATACAGATATATTCAACACCCCATCTCCATCATAGAGAGAAGAGTAACAATATTTCTATCCAAACCATGCCTACAAACCAAATTTATAGAACATTAAAATATTGAAAAGTGGAGAATAAAATCCATGATTAGATGTATCATGACACATGAAACGGCATTAATAAAACAGTTTGAAGAAGACTTGTCAAAATATATGAGAGTTGATCAGAGATTAATAAAGGAAAGGATAATGAGAAAAAATAGGCTATAGTGAATGAAGAACATGTGAATACTTAAAATTTTCAAAAATAAATTAGTAATTAAAAATATAATCATAGAAACAAAATGCTCAAACAGAAATAAATGACAGATAGGACAAGCATGAAAAAAATAATAATTTGAAAGGTAGTACTAAGTAGTTTATCTAAAATATAGAAGGAACTATAAAGAAATAAAATTGTGAGAATGGTAGAGAAGAGATTTTTGAAGATCTAATGGCTATGACTTTTCCAGAGTTGAGGAAAACAGGAAGACTGAGTGGGATAAAGTAAAAACCCTAAATGATCATAGTAAAATTGTAGAACATTAAGATTAAAAAGATCAATCTTAAAGCTAACAGAAAAAAAAGGCCAATTAACAACAAACGTGTGACAAATATACTGATAGTGATTTCTCTTTATCAGAATAGGTGCCAGAAGCAATACAATAATATCATTAAGGTGATAGAGAAAATAACTGTCAGTTTATAGTTTTATACCCAAGTAAACTATCATTCAGGAGTAAGGTTTAATAAAGAAAACTTCAGACAAAGATTAAGAGAATTTACTTACAAAATTCATAGATCTTACTAAAAGAACCAGTGAAGGATGTACTTGAAAATGAAGGACAGTAAACTCAGAAGGAAGAAATAGATTCAGGTAAATATAGCACAGAAGTAACAAAATGTCTTCTTGTATTTACTTAAGGTAAAAAATAACTTGAAAAATATAAAATGAATGACTAGATAATACCAAACACAGGATAGACACCGGGCTTTAGCAGGATAGTTAAACACAATAAAATCCTTGTTTGTAAGAGGAAAAAAGCAGTGAATAATTTTAGATTTGTTAGCAAATTATAAAATCTTAATGTTAAGTACTAAAACATACAATTTACAAATTGCAAGCCAGCAATGAAAAAGGAAAGGAATGTAGACATCTCAGAGAGGCAAAAAATGAGAACAAAAGAAGTAAAGAAATAGGATGGAGTGATGGTTAACTTTATGTGTTAGCCTGAGTTACTACACTAGCTTCTCTGCTTCTCCACCTTGCAGGTGGCAGATCTTGGGACTTCTTGGCCTCCATAATCATGTGAAGCAATTCCTGTAATAAATTTTCTCTTATATGTATCTGTATATATTTCTATATACCTATCTCTATCTCTTTTTATTTTATTTTATTTTTTTATGTGAAGAGCATTTATTATGTTTTTTTTCTTTTTTTCCTTCTTTTTAAAATAGTTTATTGTCAAGTTGGTTTACATATAACACCCAGTCTCCATCTCTTTTCATTTGTTTTTTATTTTTTTAATTTCATTTTTTTTAATGTTTTATTTATTTCTGAGAGAGAGAGAGAGAGAGAGAGACAGCATGAGCAGGGGAGGGTCAGAGAGAGGGAGATACAAAATCTTAAGCAGGCTTCAGGTTCTGAGCTAGCAGTCAGCACAAAGCCCTATGAGTGGCTCGAAACCATGAACTGTGAGATCATGACCTGAGCTGAAGTCGGACGCTTAACCGACTGAGCCACCCAGGTGCCCCTCCATCTCTTTTTAAATATGTATCCTACTGATTCTGTTTCTTCAGAGAATCCCAATATAAATGATACATGAAAATCATGAAAAATATAGACGTTGCCTTGAATAACATGGACAAATCCTGAAAGTTTAATTTTAACTACAAAATTCAGTAGTCGAATAAAATATACAGTATGATAATGCTTTAAATTTCACACACTATTCAAAACAATGCTACTTTAAGTTGAATACATGCATATTCTATATGTATAATTTTTTTTGTAATGGACACAGGAGCCCAAGGTCAGCATCAGGATAGTGATTATATGTGGGATAGAGGGTAATAAGGAAAGAGTATAAAGGGGGCTTCAATTCTATCTGTAACGCTTTTTGTCCTTAATAGCAAATGAAGCACACTTTAAGATGTGTTCAATCTGAGTGATGGGTACAAAGGTATCATTATTTTCTGTTTGTTTAAATATTTCATACAGAATTTTACATGAGGAGAGTGTGGGAAGTACTTTTGTTCATCCCTGGCAATGATTTTAAGTCATGGTGGAATCTCCATAGAACCCCTCCTCTGTGTCACTCTGCCCCTCACTATGTATTTGTCAGGTCTTAGTTTCATATAAGAGAAAAATAAAAATTGTTCTTTTCATGATTGAATAAACCAACTTCTTAATAAGGCCTTAGATTTTATGAAATCTAAGGAAGACCTTATATACTGAATATTGTCTTCAATGCCCATCATTACTATGGTCAATTAACTCCATGAAGATAAAGGCTGAGATTCTAGCAAAATATTTAACCTGCATTTCCAGTGCCCATTTTTTGGTATAAATATTGGTTTAATAAATGCCTGGGCAAGAGGAGGGGCTGCTGAATTTACCCTGTAATCAGTCTCTACTCTTCCATGGGCCTGACTCTTCCATGTCTCTGTGGCTCTGCATGAGTAACGGCTCCCATCCCTTTTAGGAATGGCCTTTGTCTCCTACTCAACTGTGCAAATTCCCCTCCTCTTCTTCCTACTCTCTGTAGATAGAAGCTTCATTAAGTCAGAGATCCTGTCTGTCTCCTTCAGTGCTGAATGTCCACTACTTGTCACATTTGTGGAACAAATATATTCTTATTTATGTGCCCAGGGTAGATGTCACCTCTCCTTGAAGGTTTTCTTGACATAGCTCCCATATCCCCCACAACTTGTACTCCAGACAGAATTAATCATGACTTTTTTTTAAATGATACTATGCCTAGTATCTATATTTCCATGGCTGTGATTAGTAGAGCATGTTGTAAGTAATTGTCTCCATCACTAAGTGTTTATTCCTCAGGGGCCAGGTGTGTGTGTGTATATATATATAAATTTTATTTATTTTGAGAGACAGAGACAGAGAGAGCATGGGAGGGACAGAGAGAGAAGGACAGAGAAAGAGAGAATCCCAAGCAGGCTCTGCACTATCAGCACAGAGCCCGATGCATGCATGAGATCATGACCTGAACCAAAATCAAGAGTCGAATGCTTAACTGACTGAGCCAACCAGGCACCCCCATATC
This sequence comes from Hyaena hyaena, assembly GCF_003009895.1. Classification (NCBI taxonomy): domain Eukaryota; kingdom Metazoa; phylum Chordata; class Mammalia; order Carnivora; family Hyaenidae; genus Hyaena; species Hyaena hyaena. Next base: position 130,243 of record NW_024081237.1, on the reverse strand, counting down.
TTTTTACTCTGTGTTCCTAATTATATTCCTGGCAAGTGTAGAGAATAGAGCAGGCTTTTAATACGTGCTTGTTGAATTGACTTATATCCATTGTCAAGTTCTTTTATGAGTGCTTCCTGAAGCACTCAAAATCCCTCCTCATGGTGCCTCCCTTTTCCAGAAGACTGCTGTGATCCCAGCACATGGTTAAATCCTCTCCCACTTCTGAGGGAGCCTAGAATTAGGTGCTCAAGATGGATGCCTAGAAAACGTTAAGATAATGTGAAAAGTGGGGAGAGGGATAGGTAGTTAATCTCACCTTATCTCCCCAGGTCTGAGACCAATAGGTGCCCAGAGATTGGCACAAGCCTTCCTGTAGAGAGGACTCTCCCGCTCTCTCAGTCTCCTATTGCTGCCATCTGTTGATAATTATTGTCCGGTCTCTGCTGAGAACGTGTGATATTTAATATTTCCTTACCACTTGAACAAACAGGCGGCAATAACAGAAAGGTACTTGGCCACAGGAGTAGAAAGATATATTTGCATGAAAGAGTCAGTGTACAGCTCGGGCCAGGCAAACAACTGCCTTCTCTTTGCGAAGTTATGAGAAGTCCGCAAGTTTCAGATCCTGGAGAATAAGTACATTGACTTGGGTTGTATTTTTGGAAGAGAACTCTTAAAAATCCAAAATATTCAGAAGATTGCAAAACAACACATAACAACCTCATTTTATTACTGATGCGATTTTCCTCCTAATGGGCAATTGTGAAGCTTTCCCCAGTATCTTTTCAGCATTTTTAGAGAAAGTTGATGCTCTTGCTAAGTCCAAAGAAAGAAGAAAAATATTTTGTATGTTAGAAAAAAAGTTCTCCCAGTTGAAGAGGTCCCCCTTTTTTCACTTCTTTTGGGGGTGGGGAGAGGTTTCTAGTTTCATCTGCAGGTGGAAAGTTCAACTCCCTGTTTCAAGAATAACAAGGAGATTCAACAGAGACAAACTTTCTGACCTGCTTTGCACATACGAGAAACTCTGGATTACTGATGTGATAGGAAATAGACTGTTTTGGTTCATTATGTATTTGGATCTGAAGGAGGGAAAAGTGGGACCACCAGTGGCCTAAATATACACATAGTGCATAGGCCATCTTTTGTGAGGTGGCAGGTGGGATTGTGGAAGGGGCTCAGGAGTGGGCATTGCTTCTAATACTAGAAGAGAAATTAGATCATTCCCTGATCTCGATCCTCATTGTCATACATTTCCTTTTGGGAACGGCCAATATTTATCATGAATGCTTTTGTATTCCTGACTTCTATTATGAAAATCGGCAGACATATTGAAAAGTTGTAAGAATTTCACAGTGAATACCGGTCCACTTACCACCTAGATTCTATCATTAACAACTTGCTCCACTTGTTTTATCATGTTTCTATTCATCTATCTCTCCTATCCATTAATCAATCCATATTATTTATTTATTTATTATTTATTTATTTAATTTTTGACTGATTCAGTTTAGAGAGAGAGAGAGCTCTCAAGGGGAGTGAGGGGCAGAGAGAGAGAGAAAGAGAGAGGGAGAAAGAGAGAATCTTAATCAGGCTCCACACTCAGCATAAGTCCTGACATGGGGCTTGATCCCATGACCCTGTGATTATGACCTAAGCTGAAATCCAGGGTCACACACTTAACTGACTGAGTCACCCAGATGTGCTCATATTACTATTTTTGATGCATTTTAATATATGTTGCAGGAAGTTAATTATATGGATGCTTTTACTGCCCACTGCCACTGAAAACAAAAACTTCCGTTATTTTACACACTTTTTACTTTACCCCAAAGGTCTGCCCTAGTGATTGTAGCAGGCATTGTGTGGGATGCTGGATATTCTGTGCAGAGATGTGGCATTTACTGGCCATTGGGAAACAGAATCTAAAAGACAAATAAATACAACATTATACATTGTGATCATAATCATAAAAGGGAAAACAGAATAAGACTGTGTCCTCTCGAATTCACCATCTTGCTACCAAAATGACTTCCTGGGATGTTATTTGGATCATGCCATTGGCTTTCCACAGCTCTCAGGATGCAGCCCAAAGTCCCTAGCTGGACACTGAGATATTTTCATAACACCAATAGATGAAGTTTATTTCCACTCAAGAAATATTTGTTGCTTCCCTATCATCTGCCAGGTACATGGGATGATGTTGTGGCCATTAGAATAAGCACACAAAGGTCCTTAGATCTGAAGATTTCATGGTCAGGTTGAGGAAACAGGTAATCCCTCCCCCCCCTTTTTTTTAAAGTTTACTTATTTATTGAGAGAGACACACACGCACGCATACACAGAAAGAGAGAGTAGGGGAGGGGCAGAGAGAGAGAGAGAATCCCAAGCGAACTCCACACTATCAGCGCAGAGTCTGATGTAGGGCTTGAACTCATGAACTATGAGATCATGATCTGAGCCAAAATCAGAGTTGGACACTTAACTGATTAAGCCATCCAGGTGCCCCAAAACAGGTAATTTCAATATGATGTTTAGAATACTATGTACGCATAGAGGAATGGGAACCCAAAATAGCATTGGGTTTGTGTTAAAAAAGGTCTTCTCAAAGGAAGTATGGATGTTCTGAATCCTGAATAATAAGATAATACCCAGGTGACAAAGGATGGGAAAGTATTCCAGCAAGGAAAGTAAAATATTTAAGCACAAACAAAAACACAGCCTTGTGGTGTAGAGAAACAACAAACTACTCAGTATTTACTAGAGCATAAATTGTAAATTCAGTGTTTACTAGAGCATAAATTGTAGCGATGAGACTTGGAAGCTGGCTCACAGAAGGTCTGAATTGTGGGCAAAAAGAGCGGGAAGAAGGAGGGAGGGAGCACTGGAGCAGTTAGTACAGTGAAGAGGATGGGTGGAGGGTGGGGGACAGCAATGCTGAAAGCAGGAAAGGCAGTTAGGAGTGTGCTACAATAATCCAGGTAAGGCAAGCTGGTGTTCCTGGTAGTAAAGACGGAGAAAGAGGGGCTGATCTAGAGCCACCTTAACAGGTAGTCAGGAGCATGACATAGGGTAAAGAGCGGTGTAGCTGAGCACAGAGCCAGAAAGGAGAAAGGAGAAGGTCAAGAATGAATCCTGATTTTCTGGGTTGGATGGGTGACTGAATGAAGCATGCAAGAATTAAGATTTAAAATATTAAGAAAGAGAGAAAGATAATTTGATTTTGGGGGTTACGTTTTAAATGCCTGGGAGACATCCAGTGGACATATCCACAAGGTGGATGTAAAACTGGAAGCTCAAGAGAGAACTTGGGATATCTAGGTGGATGCTGGTTAGACACATAAAAGTGGACGGGGCACCTCACATCTGACGGATGAAGGAAGTGAAGTATTTTTTTAATGGTTTATTTATTTTTGAGAGAGAGAGCAAGTAGGGGAGGGGCAGAAAGAGAGGGAGACAGAGGATCTGAAGCGGTTCTGTGATGGCAGCAGCGAATGTGGTGCTTGAACTCTCGAACCATGAGATCATGACCTGAGCCAAAGTCTCACGCTTAATCTACTGAACCACTCAGGTGCCCTGGAACCAAAGAATTTTCCTATCATCTGTGATCAGTCTTTGATTGAAAGCTTCTGGGGGGTGGTGTGTATTCTATACACCTGGCCTGCCTTGGTAGTTAGATATCAACAAGAAAATAAGTTCAAATTCCTTGATTTTATTGAGTTGATGTGGCTGGAACCAGAATCTCCCAACTTCTGTCTCAGATAGGTATTTTTGCTCTGTGTTCATTTCTACTCCATTCTCAGTGCTACGATATCCACTCATTTTTCCATCCAAGCATTGATTCATAACTTCAACAAGCAGTTATTAGGCAACTCCTATGTGCTAGGCAGGGCCAACTGTTATCTCTGGAGGTGCCAGGAATAGAACAGAACCACACACACATCCTTAAAGACCCTCAGTGCCACTCACTGCTAACTTTTTCCACTTCCTGAAAGGGAACTTGTGTTTAGATTTGGAGAAAGACCTGAAGAATAGGAGAGCCAGAATGACATCTCCCAAGGGCTCTGGGAACTTGAATGACTCGGTGTTGAGATGCTGTGGAAAATGATAGGTCTCCAAGAGAGCATGCACTACTTCAGCTTATGCAAAACTATAAAGAGCTCCCTGTCTGCATTTACAAAAGGAAAATTCATGTTTCCTATGGCCTTTAACTTCTAATCTTTACTGGTTACAAGAGGGTATTCCAGGCAGTAGAGTGCTTAATAAATATTATATTGTTTGCTAATGGCAATGCTATTTGGGGGTGATATTTCCTTCTGAATGTGCTAGCCTGGTTTAACAAATCTGCTGTGTGTAGTTTCACCTTTCACTGTGTTGCTTGAGATGTCTCAGGGGTACCTTCAGCAGGGGCCAAGGAACGGCTCAGAAATGCAGAAGTAAATGAGTCTGCCGGATGCATTAATAGTTTTTGTCTGTGCTGACTTCCCTTTTGTTGTAGAAATGTAACCAACACCAAGGGGCTCCTATATGTTAAGTAAATGTGTGCATTCTTGCTGTGAAGATGTGAGCTGCTGGAAGGGCTGATAGGAACATTTCCTCACATATTTGCCTGATTTTTATACCCTTTTGTATGCACTGATGGTCAGTTCTGACCAAACTCTTCTCTTATTCAAATCTGGCTTTTTAGAAATGGTTTAGTTGGATAACGGACAAGTGGTATAGATATCAACTTCAAATTTTCCCTTACGTCCACAAGAGCTGAATGCCAGCTCTGAGTAATTGTTGTGTACCTGTGAGGTACAAGGGCATGGGATTCATGAGCATGGTCTACTTCTAGTCAGACTGGGGATTTTAAATCCTGTTTCACCTACTGCATGTTCTCTCTCAGCCTCAGTTTCCTCGTCTGGAACATAGATGGGTACCAGCACCTGGTGTAAATGTTCGAAATTCCATCCATCCATCCTCTCTTGCTCTCTCTCTCCCTTTCTTACCTTTCTCTCCATTTTTCCTTCCAATGTATGCTGAATAACTCTTTTTTCTTTTATATTGTCCTTCTGGGTTTAAATACAGCCAAAAGAAAATTCATCTTCAGATTAAAACAGGAAAGGCAAAAAAAAAAAAAAAAAAAAAAACACCCAAACTTTCTTGACCCCATATTTTCCTGCTACTATTATTTTTCTTATCCCTTTATGGTAAAATTTCATGAAGTGTTCTCTATACTTGGTATATAAACTACCCATAGCCTACATAGTCCTTAACCTACATAGTCCACTGAAAATGTTCTCTTCAAAGAGACATTTCCTATAGACCAATTAACCATCATGTTACACTTATTGAAGTGCCTTTACACTGATAGCATTTTCCAATTCTTTATAGGTTTGTATTTGCTTGTTCTTTCAGGAGGAAATCTGTTTTCTATTGGACATTTTGCATGTAATTTGGATACGCTGTCTTGTTTTGGTCTAGTTATTGTTCTGTAATGTGAATCTATGAAAGTATCATAATCTTGGTCAATAGGGAGATAAATAAGTCTGCTTTAACAGTCAACTGTGCTTTTTCTTTAAAAAAGGAGTTAAGTACAGAAATTATAATATTAGTACAAACAATATATTTAAGTGGGGCACCCAATTTAAAACAAAATATTCAGGAAAACACACTTTTGTAGAATTATTATTTGTTTTCACTGATCATTTAGCATTCTCCATCATTGTTTAGTCTATCTCAGGTTTTCATTTTGACTTAATTAATTATTAACTATGAATGTTTCCTTCAACAATCACAAACTATTTACACTTCTTGGTGAAAGTTCTGCTTGGATATATAAACATGTGCCCCTTTATAGGCAAGACTGTTTTGAGTGTACAACACAAGGTCATGAGAATAAATTGAAGTGAATTCATTGAGCTGATCCTCTGGTTAATCTGAAGTTTGCAGACTTTAACCTCCCTTGGATCTACCAAGCTTAAGGACTCTAATTGCTTTGCTACAGCGTTAGAGGCAAGGGGCTTATTTTTCCCTGGATCCTGGTTTTAGTCATTTTTTGGGCTTTAATTTCCATTACAGCTATGTGGAGAGTGTAGTTTGAAGAGGTGCATAGCTCAGTGGCACAGAGTCAGTGTGGTTTCCCCACTACAGAAGCTCTCACCATTTTTTGGTTTCCTTTGGATATTTGCTTCCGTAAATCTAGATCATGTGCTTACCCTATTGTTTCTGGATTTGTCAGCTTCAGGTCTTACTGACTGATTCCCTATGATGGAAGATGAGGACACAATTTTCTCTTTCATGCCTCCTCTTGGCCAATAGGTGCATTTATGTTACTCATCCATAACTTTACATTATATTAGGTTTTACTCTATGACATTGCCATTATTCTTGGTGAAAAATGTTTGAACATTGGTATTTTCATAATCTATAGTTATGCCATAATTTGAGATAAAACAAAGTTCAGTGTTTATAATAGCTGAGCCATTTGGCAATTATAAATACTTTCCTTCTATTGTGGTACTTTTGTCTGATTGTTTGGTTGGCTTTTAAAATAGACTTTATTAATAAATCTTCTTCAAGTTCTCTTGCAATTTGATGAATCTCCCCTCAACACAATCAAACAAGTGGAGTATTCAATTTTTATCACCTGGGAGACATCTTTGTTGGAGCCTTTTGGTTTACTCAAGTGGACTAGTTGCTTTCTGAAATTGCTACTGGGGCCCTCATAAAGCGTCATTCTAGGAATACCTGGTTGCTTGTATTGGTGTCTGTTTCCCATATTCATGATGGCTGCATTTCTGGTCTGCTTTCTTTAGTAGAGACCCTATTTTTCTAGGTTTCTGAGAAAAGGAGAAATGGAGGTGAATTTTTTTTGGATCTAACACGTCATTATTCTCTGTTCACACTAAATTAATATTTCATTGCATAAGTTGGTGTATTAGAGTTCTCTACAGGAAGAAAACCAGTAGGATGTGCAGATAGATAGTAGGTGGATAGATGGATGGTTAAACAGATAATGGATGGATAGATAGATAGATAGATAGATAGATAGATAGATAGATAGATTTATTACAGGGAATCGGCTCATGTAATTATAGAGGTTGGCAAGTTCCAAGATCTGCAGAGTGAGTTGGTAAGCTTAAGACCCAGAAAAGCCGATGGTTTAGTTCATCTCAGTCCAAAGATCTGAGAACCAGAAGAGCCAATGGTACAGTTCCTATCTGGAGGCCTGCAGGTTCAAGACTCAGGCAGAGCTCATGTTTCAGTTTGAGTCTTAAGGCAGCAAAAAAAAACCTGGTGGCCCAGTTTAAAGACAGTCAAGCAGGACCCTCTTACAGAAGAGTCAACCTTTTTGTTATATTCAGGCCTTCAGCTGGTTAGATGAGACCCACGCACATTAGGAAGAGCAATCTGCTTTACTCAGTTTACCAGTTTGACTGTTAATCTCATCCAGAATCATCCTTGCAGAAACTTTCAGAAAAACATTTGACTGGATATCTGAACACCCAATGATCTAGTCCTATTGACAAATAAAATTAACCATTACAGCTGAAAATCACTTTCCCTGAGCAATTTGAAGACATTTCTCCATTTTCTTCCAGCTTCAGGAGTCGCTTTTAAGTAATATGATGCCTAATTCATTTTTCAATTGGTCTGAGGCATATGCCTGGGGTACTTGACCTTGGTTCTCATTATTAGTTCCCTGATAATAGCTGGGCTTTTAGTAGGAAGGTCTCTGATACAAGTACCTTTAGATAATTTTTCTTGGGCTGGTTAGTTTTCCTAAAGAGAATCTTTGAGCATCATGCCTGGAATATAAAGGTCTGGATTCTGGAGATCTAAGATCCTAGGAGAATAATTAGGATGTCAACTTTCATGTAATTTCTTTGCTTTCAGAGAACCAAATATAAATTTTGCTTTGTGTTCCCTGGTCCATATACCTTCTATTTTACCTTCCCTAGAGAATAAACCTACATTTACTGTCAGGGTTGTAATGGTGGAGAGGATATGGAGGTCCAGTGGCTTCACGAAGAGATTTTCAACCTACCTACCATTTCTACCTCCACATTTATGCCCATTTCCATGGGGTCCTGAAATGCTAATTCCTCATCTTTATAGAGGTACCATGGCATCTTGCAGGTTAATTATTACTCATTCTTCTGTTTCCTAATTCCCCAAATTCTGTGGCTATTGTTTTCTTTTTCTAAGTTTCTTTTTTTAAAAACATTTTTTAAATGTTTATTTATTTTTGAGACAGAGAGAGACAGAGTGGGAGCAGGAGAGGATCAGAGAGAGAGGGAGACACAGAATCCGAAGCAGGCTCCAAGCTCTGAGCTGTCAGCATAGAGCTGGATGCAGGGCTCGAACTTGTCAACCTTGAGATCATTATCTGAACCAAAGTCAGACAGTCAACTGACTGAGGCACCCAGGCGCCTCTCTTTTTCTAATTTTCTTTATCCTTGTGATTTTATCCTTTAAAACATTTTTTTACTTTCTTTTTTCTTTTAGTGAGGTATTCAGATGAAGTGATACTAAATGTTCAGTCTGCAGTCTTTACCTGAAGGCTAGATCTTGTTTCTTACTCTCTGGCCAAAAGTTGGGATTGGGGATGAGGAGGAATTACATGGTAGTGTGATGTTACTAAAATTCAGAATCATGGTCTTTCTCCTAATCCAAATGAATATATTTTGCTTTTAGTCACCTGACTAAATTACTCAGTCCTCTGAATGGGACGTTAAAAAAAATTCCAGCTTTACTTATTAAATACTGAATTCTACAATATCATTAGAACTTTTATAAATAACCTAAAAATATTCCCTGAACATTCATCATGTACAAAACCTTGTTATCTAGCTGTATTCTCAGGCAATGTATGATCTGGTGTGAAAAATTGGTCTGTAAAATAAAAAGAAGTAATGAATCAAGATAATAATACAAGCAGTTTTATTGATTTCTACATTACTACATTCCATGTACCCAGATGCAAACAAACCATCATTCATGTGAACACATGATAACCTCCCAGATTCTGATTCATTGGAACACATCACAAAAGTACACTTTACGATGATTAAGTGCCTTACTTAGCCTGTATTTGTGATTTCTACCTCTTTGGAGGTTTTCAAATGAAAGCTGTGTCATCCTCAGAATAAATTAAGTGTGGCCCAATCTGGAAATGATGGGATTTTTAGTGATTATTTTTATTATGACTAGGTTCATCTCCACAAGACAGATGACCTTGCATTTCCTAAACATAGTGATTTTATGAAGATAAGCCAGTCTTTCTTGGTTAGTTAAATAGAGAATCAGGTCCAGGGCTCAGGCACCATAATTGTCTGCCACCATGACTGTCTCTCTTGCCATGTCACTGTCCTTAGAATGGCTTCTTATTGTCCAAGATAGTGACATGAGCCCCAGCCACTATTTCCTCATTTAAACCAACAGAAAAAAGAGAAAGGGCCATGTTTTCATCTTGAAGACACCTTCAGGAAGCTACATGTATCCCATTGGTTAAACCTTGATCACACAGCCACACTTAGCTTCAAGGGGTGGGGGAAAATCTATCTATTCCAGGCCCCCTTGTACTCAGTGACTATTGGGGTTTCTATTTCTAAGGAAGAAAGGAAGAAAGATAGGGCAGATACAGGAGAGAAGAGCAGTCTACTTCACAGGGACACTACATCTCCAACTTGTGATTCTACACTGTTTGTAATCTGGGAGACACTGGACTGATAAGAGCTGGTGACAAGTGACATGTTGAGCATCAGGTCAATGGCAGGATCAATAATCAGACATCTGTTTTATGAGCATCACTGCAGTGCCGGGATCCAGCTTGGAAGTAAATACTCTTTAAAATTATGTATTTTGATTGTAAAATATCTCAAACACGCAGAGAGGTGTGATGTCTATTAGCCCTCACTCAATTTTTTAAAAAGTTTATTTATTTTTTTAAAGGGTTGAGGTGCAGAGAGAGAGGGGGGAGAAGAGAGAATCCCAAGCAGGCTCCACACTCATAGCACAGAGTCCATCATGGGACTCAATCCCATGAACTGTGAGATCATGGCCTGAGCCCAAACCAAGGGTCAGATGCTTAACTGACTGAGCTTTCAGATGCCCCTCCCTCACTCAATTTTAACAGATTTTGTCAGATTTATTTCTGATACCTCTTGTACTAATAGGAACAGAAGCAACACCTCCTCCTCCATCTCTTCCTTTCTGAATGCTGAATCTTTACTAGTGACATAGGATATTTGCATAGGAAGAGGACTTATTCACTCATGGGACTATATAGGTGCCCTGTGGTGATTGGGGGTGTCTTGGCTAATAGGGAACCAAAACACAATATCTTCTCAGGGATGACTGTTGATCGTAACAAGACACAATCTAATTAATAATGCTTGTGTCTGAGGCACCTGGGTGGCTCAGTTGGTTCAGCGTCTGACTTCGGTTCAGGTGATGATCTCACTGTTCACGAGTTCAAGCCCTGTGTTGGGTTCTGTGCTGACAGCTCAGAACCTGCAGCCTGCTTTGGATTCTGTGTCTCCCTCTCTCTCTCTGCCCCTCCCCCTCTCACACTCTGTCTCTGTCTCTCTCTCAAAAATACACATTAAAAAAAGTATCATCTCATTAAAAAGATAATGCCTGTGTCTATTCAAAATTATGTGTTTCAGCTTAGAAAACTGGAATACTATGTGTACACATAGTTCAAGGATATGGCATTGGATATAATTTAAAGACTGATAATAGGGGCGCCTGGGTGGCTTAGTCGGTTAAGCGTCCGACTTTCGCTTAGGTGGTGATCTCGCTGTTCCTGGGTTCGAGCCCCGCGTCGGGCTCTGTGCTGACTGCCAGCTCAGAGCCTGGAGCCTGTTTCAGTCTGTGACTCCCTCTCTCTCTGACCCTCCCCTGCTCACGCTGTCTCTCTCTCTCCTAGAAATTAAAAAAATAATTAAAAAAAAGAAAAATAAAAAAATAATAAAAAAATAAAGACTGATAATAAATAGATGTGCATATATATAGATGTATATTTATTAAACAATCTACTTGACTACATTTTTATTATTATAAATCACTGTATATTGTGTTTAACACTTTTTTCTATTTAGGAACAGTCCTTCAATGACAGATCTTACAGTTCTAAGTGATATAGGTCCCCCTGTGTCCTCTTTTGGGGAGGGGTTCTGGAAGACTCTGAGGCTGTGTTTTTCATTCAGGTGGTATTAGAGGAGGACAGGAGGTGGGGGAGAGGAACTTCGTGGGAGAAGGTGGGCTGTCTGAGCTAATCCCTCAGGGGTTGGAGCTGGGCTGGCACTTCATAGCCACCCCTCCTCTTCCACAGGCCAGTGATGGGACAGGAGCTACATCTCAGGACAAAGTGTGGCCTTGGATAAGCATCTCCCTTCCGCCAGAGGCTGTGAGATCTCAGAGCCAACTCTCCTCCAACCTGAGGGACATGGGGGCACATTGCCCCCTCCACTTCCACAGGAGACACATCCCTAGTTCTTGTACCTTAAACTAGTCACGTCTTCTCATATTTTACCACATTTTTGGCCAGTTCTAATTCAACCTACTGATTCCCTTCATTTTCATCAAACAACACAGATGTTACGGTTCAGTATAATAATATTCAAACATCTTTGCCAAAAATATGATGAGGACTCTCATTTAAGAAAATGGATAAGGTGATATACTTATTCATGACTAGAGTTTTAAAAATAATTAAACATTTTTAATAAAAAGATCTTTTCGTTTTTGATGGAAAACAGTGTTGAAATCGCTGAAGTGTCTTGAAGGAGGTAAGTTTCTGAGATGCTCTGGTCTTTGGAAAAGAACTTGCATTTGGAATCAGATGTACCCGCATTTGAACCCAGATGGTGAGTCACTTGCTGTGTGACTCTGGCAAGTCATACAACCTCTCTGTGGTTCAATTTTCTGAACCAAACAAAGCCCTTCTCCCAAGGTCCCTTTGGACTCTGAGACTTCCCTGACTTATGAGGGAATGCAGCCAGCACTTCTAGTAAACTAGGAGCTGTTGGAGGCTTGACTGATTTTCTGGCTGCCTGTCAACAGAATTATCACTGAAGGTTCCTTTGTGAGGCGACTCTCATACCAGGAATGCGCTGGGAAGGTTGGCGAACGTGACTTCATGCCAAGGCCTCCCTACTGCCAAGCCTGGCTTAGGAAAGGCTTAAATTTTTGGCCCTACCTGCGGCAGGGAGCAAGGGGAAGACCGGAGGGGAGCGCAAGCAGGTGTCAGCAGCGGGGAGCACAGCCTCGGAGCCTGAGTCCAGATCACACTGCAAACACAAGGGTTCCTATAATTGGATTGCTCTTTGCCCAGCGCACACCCACCCTGGCGTCTCTAACGAGCAGCCCCCTCGCTCCGTCCATGCGGGAACATAGGAGACTTTAATTAAGGTGGAGAGGCAGCCCAAGGGGAAGGCTCTGGAGCCCGTTCAGCTCTTGAGCTCACGGAGCATGACTCATCCATCGAGCTGGGGGCCTGAGACTTGTGTCTCTGCCCTCATGTCCCCGTCACACATACGTTCCCCTTTCTTTCTTCCCGTTTCTAATTGGGAGAAGATATGCTTTATTTGAAGTGAGAATCCCCCCGTGTCCATGAACGTCCTCCACTCCCGCAAATTACCGCAAGGGGAGTAATAACTCAAGTCGTGCAGACAGAAGGCGGTTTAGTGATCTCATAGAGGAGTCCACCGGGCATCGCGGGGGGCAAGGGGTGGAGGGGGGAGAACTTGGCCCAGTTGGAACTACACAAGCTTCTCCTCCCGTCTTTGAGTAAGAAAGAGCACAGCCTGTGCTCTCTACCTCCTGGGGCTGCGTGTCAGGCACACGGCAGAGAGATATGAAGGGGAGCTTAGCCCGTGGCAATCCAAGATCCATCAATCTGTCAACAAAACCTACCAGGATATTTATGGAACATCTCATATACGAGTGAGGGAAACCCAATGTGCCTTATGATTAACTATTTTAAAATATTCCTTAAAACATTCGGGGGTGGGGTGGGGAGAATTGGCCCCTTTAAACACTGAAAGGAAGTTCCTGGCATGTAAAGCTGGTTGGAAATCTACTTTGTGTGTAGATAAAGAGATACTTAAGACTTGTGTTTTTTTTTTTAATTTTATTTGCTTGTTTTCCCCTAAAGTAGCCCTTTCTTCTGTTCTTTCAGGTATTTATGCTGTGAGGAAGGACTGGGTGAGGTGTGGCTGCGTCACCTGCACTGGGATCTCTCACCTCAAGTCCTCACTCAGCTTGGGGACCCCGTTTCCCCCAACACCCTGCTTCAGCCATTGTCCCGGTTTTGTACCTGAGAGACAGGAGAGACTGGCACGGGGACACTTCTCATCATGTAGACCATGAGCACCGACGCTTTTGTTTATCGAATCCGAAGATAAAAAACGTTCTTCTTTCCTGCCTTCACTCAGGGCTGGCAGCAGGCTATGCAAGGCACAGGGCAGAATGAAAACGCAGGCAGGGAAGTCAATCTCCATCCCCATCCTGTGGCCCGTGGACAGGTGTCGCAGTGGACCAGTGACCCCCAAGTGATGGCAAACTCCACAGTGGATCTCACTTAATACCTGGTCGGGGTGGACGAGGGGCTTTCCCTGTGTTGTCCACAGAGCGAGTCTGGTGCTGCCGGCCTGGGTCAGACCTGGCCTCTGTCCTGGGACAAGAGTGTGGTGGCAAACGTGGCCTCCCTACCAACACCATCGGCCTTGTGAGGCAGGTGAATATGCGTTTGGGATGCACAAGACATGCAGGGAGGCACCCGGGACCCCAGCAGGTCTCTCAGCGTCCATTCCAGGGAGGTAAGACAGCTTGTGTGGCAGGGCTCCGTGCCCCAAGCACACGCTCCACGTGCAAACCAGAAAATCAAGGATAACTTTCTTGGGATTTTAAGACCGCAAATGCAGAACGTTAAATGAAGCGCAGGTTCCTTCTGAACGCCAGAGGTGGCAGGCTCACAAGGCTGGTCCTGACCCTGCCTCTCCTCTAGAAACCACCCCCACCCATATCCCCAGGGTGCTGTGATGAGCGCCTTCCTCCCTCTTGGACCTCGCCAGCTCAATGCCCTGATTTCTCACCCTTAGACAGCGTCTGCACGTCCACCCATTACTTAGATGCCTCTCCACCTTTTCTCCCCATTTTCCATTTCATTACCATGCCTCTCTCCACAGGGAGGCTCTGGAAACGAGTCAGCAGTCACTGGGTGTTTCTACTGCTTCATGTTTCATTCACCCCACTCTCTTCCGAGGAGGCAAGCATTTCCCTTACTCCATTGAGAGTCGCCTTGCAAAGGTCATTGTCAGTCAGACTCCTAATCACCCAACTGAAAGGTCAGATTTCAGTTTTTTGTCTTCTCCAATTAAAGACGTGATATTCGATGATGTTGATGATGCCTCCTCTTGGTGTATTCTCCTCAATGTATTCTCTCTCAGTTCTGGACATAAGAGGTCTGAAATCAAGGTGTAGGCAGGGCAGGGCCATGCCTTCCCATGAAGCCTCTAGGGGAGGGTCACACCTTGCCTCTTTCATTTTCCAGTGGCTGCGGGCACTTGCTGGTCTCTGCCTCTGTCTCCGCAGGGCCAGCTTCTCCTGCATATTTGTTTCCTCACGTGGCAGTATTTTATAATGACACCAGTCCCATCAGTCCTCAGTTTGTTCTCAGCATTCAAGAGTCTCTTACGGTTGTGGGGGGGAGGGGGGAGATGGGCATGGAGGAGGGCACTTGTGGGGATGAGCACTGGGTGTTATATGGAAACCAACTTGACAATAAACTATTTGTAAAAAATAATAATAATAATAATAAGGACACCAGTCATATTGGCTTAGGCACCCACCCTACTCTAGTATGACCTCACCTCATCTTAACTAATCACATGGGTAAGGACTCTATTTCTTTTCTTTAAAAAAAAAAATTATCCTTCTCGGCCTGACTTATTTCACTCAGCATAACACCCTCAAGGTCCATCCATGTTGCTACACATGGCCAGATTTCATTGTTTCTCATTGCCATGTAGTATTCCATGGTATAGATAAACCACATCTTCTTGATCCATTTGTCAGTTGATGGACACTTAGGGTCTTTTCATGATTTGGTTATTGTTGAGAGTGCTGCTATGAACATTGGGGTACATGTGCTCCTAAGCATCAGCACTCCTGTGTCCCTTGGGTAAATTCCTAGTAGTGCTATTGCTGGGTCATAGGGGAGTTCTACTGTTAATTTTTTGAGGAACCTCCACAGTTTTCCAGAGGAGATGCACCAGTTTACATTCCCACCAACAGTGTAGGAGGGTGCCCGTTTCTCCACATCCTCGCCAGCATCTAGAGTCCTCTGATTTGCTCATTTTAGCCACTCTGACTGGTTGAGGTGGTATCTCAGTGTGGTTTTGATTTGTATTTCCCTGGTGGGGGGAAGGGGGAGGGGAAAGGGGGTGATGGTCATGGAGGAGGGCACTTGTGGGGATGAGCACTGGGTGTTATATGGAAACTAACTTGACAACAAACTATTTAAAAAAATAAAAGAATCTTTCACCACAAAAAAAATTTTTTAATGTTTATTTTTGAGAGAGAGAAAGAGAGAGTGTGAGCAGGGGGAGGGCCAAGGAGAGAGGGAAAGAGAGAATCCAAAACAGCTTCCAGGCTCTGAGCTGTCAGCACAGAGCCTGATGTGGGGCCCAAACTCACAAGATCATGACCTGAGCCAAAGTCAGAAGCTTAACTGAGCCACCCAAGTGCCCCTGGGACCCCATTTCTATATAAGATCACATTCTTAGATGCTGGTGCTTCAAATTTCAGAATTTATTTTCCCAAAGGACACAATCCAAGCCATAGCATATCATAAAAGTAAAATTATATTGATAAAAAATGCACTCTATTTAATTTCTCAGCTTGGGTGATATGCACCTATATAATGCGTATAATAATACTTGCTCTGCCCACCATGTGTATGAAAGAGCCAATCAGACAGTGCATAAGGAAGCTACTACAGACAATCACGCTTTGCAAGTGTGAGGGCTTATTGTGATTTGATATGAGGATATGATCCCCTTTCATTTTTTTGTGACCGCTGGGTTGTGCATTCTCTGACACACTGGGCTTTCCACTCTTGGTATGGAAGGTACTGAGTGGAGGGTCACAGCACACATCAGGGCATGGCTTCTTTCAGAATGTCTTGGCAACCCCATGTTTCTTAACTCTGACTGTGTTCTCCCAGCCAGTGGGTACTGCTGGGCTGTGAAATAGGGTGACATTTTATGCCAAAAGGAAGGGCATGAGGGAGGAACAGCGAGGAAGATGAGTTTTAGGACTAGGACTTTAGGGGTTTGGGGGTTCATGAGCCAGAGCCTGTGGCAGCAGGTTCCCTGCCATTACTTGCCTCCTGTTCTCACAGCTGGAGCCACCTGACCAGTCAGTCCTGCTTCTGGTCCTCAGAAGAAGCAGAAGTGTCAGGCTTTTAGACAGTTACACTCAAGGTGTTTCAAGAGCCCATATTGAGTGAGGCTTCCTGACCTTGACAAGAATAAGCCCTGCCTCGTGGCTATTGTAATAAGAGCACTTTCAGGCTCTCAGCAGTTGAACTCTTTCCCCTAGAGCACTGTCACTATATGCCTTTCCAAAATTACCTTCCTGTTGGCCTTGCTGTGGCTCCTGAATACCACTGTGATTCCCATTTGATTTAAAGCACTGAAGTGCCTTGTTAAGTAACAACCCAGAGGCAGACCAGCTTCACCAGCCACAGAACCCATAGTTTGCTCAGTTCAGCTCAGGATCAGGCACAGTCCCCATAGTACAACAACACCTGCCCGAAGTTTCCCCTGGAGCAATAATCGAAGTGACTCTGGGGGGGAAAGGCTGTCTGGACTAGGCAGGAAAACAAAGCTTCAGATCCTGGCTGTATCACCTACCAATCGCCTCGACTTTATCTTGGTTTCCTTATCATTCAAACTTGGATTTTCCCCCTTGAGCAGGGCTCAGCAGGCAGTGAAAAGGAATAAATGGGATCAAGTAGACAAGGTGCTTGTCAAGTGTCTAGCAAGTGCTCGCAAGCATGAACACGCAAATCCAATACTCTACGGAGCTGCATGTGAAAAGCATGTAAAAGTCCTTTTAAGTAAGAACAAAGTGGAAGTAGACCCCGTTGTTCTGTATTTTTCTCCCCACATCCAATCCCTTTATCTTTCACCTTTTTAGACCATCACACTGCCACTTACCCTGCTTCCTTATGGAAATATGCTCCCTGGTACAATGGGGTTTAGGGTTGGCTTAATACAAGGAAGACTTTTCTGTGGCCAGAGCTGCCTGGACATGGAGTGGAAAGCCTCACAAGATGCTCACTATTATAAGGGATGTGCAAGCAAGAGCCTGGATAACCACTTGGCAGAAACGTCCATTATTAATGATTTATTTGACAAATATTTACTGTATACTCACTATATACAAGGCATTGTATTAGGCACTACAGAAACAAAAATAAATAAAAGTTGTGGGTCTAAAACCTTGACTGGGATTTTAGGCTGGATCTATAGCTAACCACTTGGCACACATCATGCTATTTGTCAGTGCTGTGCCTTTTTTTAATGCCTTTTCCCACCGTACTCTGTTCACAGCTTCGTGCAGGCAACCCTCCATTTAGAAAGTCTCATCTATACCGCATTGGTTTGGGTTCAGTCCCTTTGTGTGTTCCCAGAGTAGCTGGATTTTTCACTGTATGCTGTAATCCTTGATATGCGGTAGATTCTTTGCGGTCCATTGGGGTAATATTTTATTAATCTTAGTATCTCAAAAGTTAGCACAATGCTTGGTATCAGGTAGAAATATAAGTTTCACTCATTGATTGAATGTGAAATGAGAATATACTTGCCTAGACAATGGCCAGATTAGGGAGGCTATTTTTTCCTTTAGGTAATTTTTTGAAATTATAATATCAATACATATTTCTTAGAGAAGATTTAAACAATTCAGAATAAAGAGAAGATTAAGAAAATAAAAATATCCTTGCTGTCCTACCATCCAAACACATTGATAAAATATCCTCTGTCTTTATATTTTATAGTTTCTTCTATATACAATTTAAAGACTATTGTATATTAGTTAACATATTGC
The DNA here is from genome assembly GCF_003009895.1 of Hyaena hyaena. NCBI lineage: Eukaryota > Metazoa > Chordata > Mammalia > Carnivora > Hyaenidae > Hyaena > Hyaena hyaena. The sequence goes on along the minus strand of NW_024081237.1, from coordinate 112,156 downwards.
TATGTGAAGTAATAGAGAAATTTCCAAATATCAATAGGTTAACACAATAAAATTTTATTTCTACCTCAGGTAAAGTTCAAATGGATATTTCCAATTGGGGGAATCTTTTCTCCCAGTGATGATTCAGAGGCCCAGCCTCCTGCCATCTTGTGGCTCTTCCATCTTTGGCCCAAGGTTCCAAATATGTTGACTTGGGGGAAAAGGGCTGGAGGATCTTCAAGGAAACTTTTTAGAGGAAGCCCCAGAAGTAAGCACACCACTTTCTCTTATAGCTCTTTATCTAAAACTTCACTGCAAGTTAGTATTATGTTAAGCAATAAGAGAAATGTGGCTACAATTAACTCCAAGAAAGGCTGTGGAATGTAATATGGTTGAGAGCCCAGAAGGACAAAGAGGGGGTTTTAATGAACTTGCAGCAGTCTCTCCACAAATTCAAATGCCTAAGTACATATTTTATAGATTACACTTTCACTAAAAATGATCATAAGCCTTCCCTATATTACTACTTAATCTTTCGAAAGAGTGGATAAATATTATGTTCCGATGTTACAGATGAGGACGTCGGAGGCAAAGTAATTCGCCTGAGGCCCTCAGCCAATATATGGCAGTGCTGGTCCTCAGCCCTCCTATCCAGACTTCTTTCAGAGTGCTTTGTAATGACATGCATTTGGAAATGAAAGGGAAGAAGGCTAATCAAACCCTTATCGTGATGGAAACTGGCAAGGTAATCTTGAGAGTATCTTGAAGCTTGATTAAGAAAGCCCAGTGCTCAGATGTTTCAAACCAGATACATACTTATGAGAAAAAAATAAACCGAAAACTCAATGAAAAGTGGTATGGATGACGCTTGGTGGGTGGTGAGTGTTTAGACTGCTCATCACTCAGAGTAAGTGGGTGGTTTGGCCCAGGGCCACTTTCTTCGAGTTAGCTTTGACCCTTGACAACTTAGTAGACTGACTGACTAGCATGCAAGACCATTCAACCCATGCTTGAGATCCCAAGAGGAGAGAACTGGCCCCGCCTGTTTGCGAACAACAATACTGATCTTTGGAACCAAGAAAATGTTTTGTTAGCCTGATGATTTCTCTTTTTTATAGTATCGCATTGAGGGTCATGGGTTCTTGAGGTGTGAAAATAACTGGGAAAATCCAGAATTTGGCTACAACCTATTTGCTGGATTCTGAGCGTACATAAGGCTTGGAGAAGCCAAGAACATGTTTATCAACATGCAGGGCAAGGTTTCATTTCTCCTGTAAAACGGCCACTCGATGTGATATATGTATATTAAGTACCCTGCTGTGACTAAGAGCTATCTAAAAAAGAAAAAATATAGCCACCTCCTGAAGCGTGTATAAATTGCTGTTTTAGACCCTATAAAATTTTAGCGAGCACCAAACATAGAGCTTCATTCATCATCTTGCAAGTGAGGGATGCCAAGGGAAGCCGGCCCTTCCGGAGCCGAAAGTGGCAACGCGCCAGGATCGGCAGGAATCAAATGAATCATTTCCTGCTTTTAGTTTTAGATAAATAATCAAAAAAGATTGTCTAGATTATGGTCCAAAAACCATTTTTCATAGCTCTGAGGATCCAGAATCCTCAACTTCACGTGGAAGCCCCTTTTTCTCCTTATTTTCTCGCACAGTGTTGAAGAGAAGGCAGACAAACCTACCAAGGCCCAGGCTGAGTTTTTAATGCCATGAAGACTTGCAATCTCAGCGTGGTGAGTATATTCAGCACCGCTTTTTATTTCTGTATTTTGATGCTTCGCTATTTGAGACCTTGCTAACCCTGGAGGGACTGCCCCCTCAGGGTTAACTAGTTCCTGGAGACAGTAAACATCTCAGCTGGGAGTGTGCTTTCACAGACTGACCTATCCAGAGCTCAGACTCTTCGCCACCTCCTCTGTCTGGCTCTCACACTCTGGGCCACTATGGCTCTACCTTATCCCCCCCACTCCGGGCCAGGAATCAGACAACAGGGGCAGCCCCTGTGCTCCAGAGCCTCCTCAAGTGATTCAAACTAGCCAGTCCTCAGTCCACTGACTCTGCCTTTCCTGGTCTTACCTGCGGAAACAACACCAAAGGCTCTTTACTATTTTTCTCCTGCTCTCTCTGCATCCTGACCCACCCAGGTGTTTCCCTGTGTGACTCCCCTTCCCCACCCCACCCCACCCCACCCCACCCCAAGCCATGACCTGCCCCTTCCTCTTTGGATTTGTTGCTCTGACAAATTATCTTTTCAGTGGTGGTTGTCTCCATACCTGTTGGCCTGGCCATATCTGAATAATAATGAAACCCCCATTTTAATGTTTTTAAATTAACTTATTTATCTGAGAGAGGGGAAGCAGGGAAGGGCAGAGAGATAGAGAAAGAGAAAGAATCCAAGCAGGCTCCACACTGTCAGCGGAGAGCTTGAGGCTGATGCAGGGCTCAAACTCATGAACCATGAGAGCATGACCTGACCTGAAATCAAGAGTTGGCTGCTTAACCTATTGAGCCACCCAAGTACCTAGAAACCTACATTTTAAGACAGTGAAGGGAAAGAGAAAGAAAGAGAAAGAAAGAAAGAGGCTGGAGTTCCAGTTCTGATCCTACCAGCTCCTTTCCTGGGAGATCTTGGGCAAGTCTTCTAATTTCTCTGGGGCTCAGTTTTCTTGTCCTTAAAGTGAGGTGGTTGGATATCTCCAGACGCATCCTGAAATTTCTTCAGATGTTCAAATTCTAGGAGTTTATTTCTTTAGCCTGTTATAGGCTATTTTTTATATAGACTTCCAGGTAATGTGATTTCTTCATCAAGCATTTGCCGCGTACCTGCTGTTTCATGAACATCGGAATAAGCACCAGGGGTCCAGAGATGCTAAGAAAAACTTCCTGGTCTCAAATATATCATGTTACTTTCACATTTATGGAGATGCCTGTAGAGGCCTGGGAAACACCCTGCTGTCTCTCTTGAGAAGGTCTGCTATGCCCCAAAGGAATTGGAACATGTTAAGAGATTAAACATCAGCTGAGAAAACACAGAATTAACGTTGGATATATGGACTAGATATGATGATGAAACCCTTCTGCCACAATCAGTTCCCTTTTCCAATGCATGCGTGCAGATATTCAGAAACTGCATAGCCCCACAGGAGGAAAGGGAGTTATTTGGCCCCAGAGGTTTCCATATTTTTAAGTTTTTATCTGATCTTGGGAGTTTCTTAATTATTGATTTTCCATGAGTGGGCCCGTTCATTGTTCAAGCATTGCGGGTTCTTTGGGGAAATGCTTCTCATCCCCTAGTACCGTCCTTCACCCTATCATATCCACAAGGTAGCTCACGCTCTATTAACGCTGTTGGGGAGGAAATCTTTTGGGATTTCTGGTTTCTGTTTTTTCTTTTTTTCTTTTCTTTTCTTTTCTTTTCTTTTCTTTTCTTTTCTTTTCTTTTCTTTTCTTTTCTTTTCTTTTCTTTTTTGCAAGAAGAGCACAGATTCCACCCTGAATTCCACTTTCCAGAGTTTTCATCCATTACATTCACCCCCTCTTGATTCTCTATTTTCTTTATCTTCTGCGGCCTCCCCACTGGCATTAGTCTCAGTTATTCTATTGCTGTCTCTCTGGGATTTTGCTGTTCCCCCTTTTCAAGTATACTTTCCTATGCTAGAAGTAGGGATAATATTTTCAAAAACTATTAAAACAAGATATTTTCCTTCCCCATAAACTATGTTGCCTAGCAATTCTTTCTGCATAATGAATCAGTGCCATTCACTGCTTTGGCGAGATTCGGCTACCAACTAGTACAAAGAATTCATTGCTTGATCTGGAGTTTCATACTAGATTTTTTAAAGCACATAGAGAGATAGGAGTCTTGTCAGTCTATTTTTTATGGAGAAAGAAGAAGGTTTTTTCCCCCCTTAAATTTTCCCACATTTCCATTTACTTATTGAAAAACAAACACAAGTCTGAGTATCTGAGTTTTATGTGCCCTTGACCATGTGTAAAGAAGACAAGGAGGAATATGTATGTAAGTCTGTTCCTTTCAAACAGGAAGCCTCTGCTGGTGTGATGGGGCAGAGCCGGGTAGCTAGGAGGAAGATGCTGCAGGCTTGTTGAGTATGATCTGGAGCCTTCACTCTCTGGACTTTTGGGCGACATGCTGGACACTTCACTAATAGGTTGAGAGAGGTTGAAAAGGAAAAGGGCTTGTTTCGGAAATTCTGGAGGGAGAATGTGCCACCTACAGAAAAGGTGACCATAGTCAAGCAACAGCAAGGTTGGGCAGCAACCAGACAGGGACTTTTCAATGGCACCTTTAGTTCTCTTCAAAGACTGCAGGTGACATGGAAGGAGTCTACATTTTCCAAGGCGACCCTGCGTGGAATAAAGAAGGTAGCAAGAAATGAGATAATTTATAAGTTCATAGAGACCTGTGCCTGGCACTCTGTAAAGAGGCTGCAGGATGGACAAGCCCAAAGAACCCAGCCAGTGAGTGGTGTTAGAGGGTCCACTGTGCCAGCAAAAGCAGAGAGAGAGAGCCCACCTGCAGGGGAAGATGACTGAGTTCCTAGGGAAACTTACCTTAAAGGAGCAGCAGATACTTCCTCTGTAGAAGCACTGAGGGCAGAGGCCAGGGGTTAGAATTTAAAATGACCTCAAACCAGGAGGTATGAACTTCCGTTAAACCAGAGGTTAGCAGGAACCAGCAAGGAGGGATAATGCACAGCTCAGATACCCCTCTCTTGATTTCATATTTTTATAGAGTTTCTTCTGGCATTGAGCTATATGAAGAAGTGGGAAGCCAAAGACAAAGTTCTTGATGAAGAATTCCACTTTTTACATAACCCCTTTTTAAAAAAATTTTAATTCTAGTGTAGTGCTTAACATACTAGTGTTATATGAATATACAGTGTTTTAGGTATACAATATAATGACACAACTATTCCATATATCACTCAGTGCTCATCAAGATAAGCATGCTTGTAATTCCCATGACTCCTTTTAGATATAACTTTTTTTTTTTTACTTAAAAACAAACTAAATAAACATATTTTAAGTAGTGATATTGCCACACTGCATTTCAGGCAAAGGTATGCTCAATGATGTATTCAACCCAATAATCTATTGTCAGAGAAGATCATACAGAAAAGTTAGAACTGTAGTTCATGTCCGCAGAAACCCAAACTCCCTTGTGAGTGGGATGGAGAGGTCATGCATAAAAGGTTGTGTGCATGTTCTATTTACGAGTGTTTCTGAGACATTTATTCTTTATTTTGCCCTAAAAGTGTGACTCTATTCTGTAGGTTTATTTTTAAGCTGAAGTGCAAGTTCATTAGAAAGTTGAAAAATTAATGAAGAAAATAATGCTTCTAAGAGTGCACTTCCTAGAGAATGATCCCCAGCATCTTATCTGCCTTCCCCATAAACTAACAAGATTTCATTTCCCCCTTCGGAGAGTCCATTGGGCTAATCTTGTTTTACGTTTCATCTACAACTATATTTATTTACTTTCAAATTACTCTTTATTGCGTATATAAATGTTTTAAATTAATTTTTATATGATTTTTCAATTTTTTCATTGAGATATTTTGTGATCTGTAAAGGCTGCTTGGTTATCTTGAGTTGGGATGCAATGTGTCATAATTTTTCCACTAAAATGAATGGACATTTAAAAAATTAGTAGGGTTTTCAAGGAAAAATGTCATCAAAAAATGCAGAGATATATTTTGAAGATAAAGCCCACAGTACTGGCCCTGGTTTGTGAAAGAAAGAGAGGAGTCAGGGATGTATCCTAGGCTTGCAAACTGGAAGAATGGAGTTGACAGTGGGTGAGAAGAGAAAAGCTGGGAAAGGCAGTGGAGGGGGAGAGGCAACATCAGGGCCTCAGTTATGGAAATGTTAAGTCTTGGAGATGATGGATGGATAGATTGATGGAGAGATAAATAGGAGATGGAGGTATATGTTGAATGGGCAGTTGGATCAGTTGCCTATAATTAGGAAACTAGTCTAAACTATAGATATAAATTTTTGTGTCATCAAATATAGATTAAAGGTATGAGTCTGGATGTAGGTAGAGAAGAGAAAGACAACTTTGAATGAGGTCTGGTGCTCTCCAAAATGAAGAAGTTGAGATGAGTAGGCAGCAGTGGTGAAGGATGAGGAATCACACATATATAGAGTACTGGAAGACAGGCCAGGAAGATGTTTCTAGAAGACAAGAGTGTCCCTTGCTGTAGATAGGATAAGTGAGATTTGCACTGAGACATAAACATCAGATTGAAAGGCACTGATATCACTATAACAACATAGCTTTGGAGAAGGGGTAGGGGTGAAAGTGGATTGAAGACAATGTAGACACACTCAAAAGGCTACAGATGGTATGATTTGATTTATATGACAGATCTAAAGGGACAGGTCACTGGTTGCCAGCCTGGGCATAGGGTAGATGTGACTACAAAGAGAAGGAGGTGATTTGGGGTGGGGGGCAACAGAGCTGTTTTATAGTGATGTGGTATTAGTTACACAATTGTGTCCATATGTTAAAACTCAGAGAAATGTATTTTAAAAAGAGTGAATTTTACTGTACATGAATTATAAGTAAGAAATACTGTGAGTGGTCACAAAAAGGACAAGATAACAGGAGTAGTGGATCTAGAAACGAGTGTAGACACCTCTTCTCAGAGATTTTGCTCTAATGGTGAGCAGAGAAATGGGGTCAAAGCTTGAAAAGAAAGTAAATTCAAGAGGATTTTATTTTAATTAGATAAAGGAAGTCTGTGGAGGAATTTGAAGGCTGATGTGTATAATCCAATCAAGATGGGAACTTGATGGAGTGGGAGAGAGAAGGAAGAGTTGCTAGTGATGTGCTTGAGCACTAGAACATGAGGTCTGGGACTCAGGAGGAGAGGCTGGCCTGAGACAGTCCGTGCATGACATCAGATGCTGGGATGGGGGGATAAGAGAGTGTATGTATGAATATTCTTCTGAATGCTTTCATTTTCCCAATGAAATAGCCAACTAAAGAGGGAGGGAGGAAGTTGTTAGGGTTTGGAGGAGAAAGAAGAAGATATGACAAAGTTGTCTTGGAGGGTGGGTGGGAGAATGTACTGTGATGCTCAGGGAATTGGGCTAGACATTAAAAATGTTCAGGGAACATGGTTCTTTGATTTTCTCTAGCCACTGAGGAAGGGGAAAGCTGCATGTAATCTGGCTGAGGCCACATGAGTCAAAATATAGTGAGATGGGCAAGAAGTTGAGGACAGTTTGACAGGGTGATTGTAGTGACTGTCATCTCCAGCTCCAGCTGCACTAGTCCCCAAATAGCAACCAAATTTCATTCTCCAAAATTCAAATGCTGAAGCCCTAATCCCCCAGTGAGACAGTGTATGGAGGTGAGGTCTTTGGGAGATAATTAGGTTTAGATGAGGTCATGAGGGCAGGTCCCTGGTAATGGGATTTGTGTCTATAAGAAGAGACACCAAGAGCTTCTGCTCTTGCCCCTAGAGGCTGTGTGCAGACACAGTGAGAAGGGGAAGGAAGCTCACCAGCAACCAAATTGGCTGCACCTTGATCTTGGGCTTCCAGCCTCCCAAATTGTGGGAAAATACATTTTTCTATTGTTTAAGGCATTCAATCTATGACATTTTGTTATGGCAGTCCAAGTTGACTACGATATCCCTCTTCTACTTACCAAACATGCCAAGTATACCCTTTCTTATGACATCTGTATTTCCTTGTTCCTATTTAAAGAATGCTTTCTAAACTGGTTACTGTCATCTCCTTCATGTGTGTGTCCAAATGCCAGGTTTTCTTTCTTTTTAAAAAATTTATTATTATTTTTTATTATAGTTTATTGTCAAGTTGGTTTCCATATAACACCCACTGCTTATCCCAACAAATGCCCTCCTCCATACCCATCATCCATTTTCCTCTGTCTCCCATCCCCCATCAATCTTCAGATTGTTCTCAGTATTTAAGAGTTTCTTATGGTTTGCTTCCCTCCCTCTCCCTAACTATTTTTTCCCCTTCCTCTTCCCTATGGTCCTCTGTTAAGTTTCTCCTGTTCCGCATATGAGTGAAAACACATGGTATCTGTCTTTCTCTGCCTGACTTATTTCACTTAGCATATACCCTCGAGTTCCAACCACGTTGTTACAAATGGCCAGATTTCATTCTTTCTCATTGCCATGTAGTATTCCGCTGTATAGGTAAACCACATCTTCTTGATCCATTCATCAGTTGATGGACATTTAGGCTCTTTCCATGATTTGGCTATTGTTGAGAGTGCCACTATGAACTTTGCGGCACATGTGCCCCTATGCATCAGCACTCTTGTATCCCTTGGGTAAATTCCTAGCAGTGCTATTGCTGGGTCATAGGGGAGTTCTACTGTTAATTTCTTGAGGAACCTCCACACTGTTTTCCAGAGGGGCTGCACCAGTTTACATTCCCACCAACTGTGTAGGAGGGTGCCCTTTTCTCCACATCCTCGCCAGCATCTATAGTTTCCTGATTTGTTCATTTCAGCCACTCTGACTGGTGTGAGGTCGTATCTCAGTGTGGTTTTGATTTGTATTTCTCTGATGATGAATGACATTGAGCATTGTTTCATGTGTCTGTTGGCCATTTGGATGTCTTCTTTGGAGAAGTGTCTGTTCATGTCTTCTGCCCATTTCTTCACTGGATTGTTTGTTTTTCAGGAGTGGAGTTTGGTGAATTCCTTTTAGATTTTAGAAATTTCTGCAGCTGAGGTCAAGGAGGTTGTTTCCTGCTTTCTCTTCTAGGGTTTTGATGGTTTCCTGTCTCATACTCAGGTCCTTCATCCATTGAATTTACTTTTGTGTATGGTGTAGAAAATGGTCTAGTTTCATTCTTCTGCATGTTACTGTCCAGTTCTCCCAGCACCATCTGTTAAAGAGGCTGTCTTTTTTCCATTGGATACTCTTTCCTGCTTTGCCAAAAATTAATTGGCCATACATTTGTGGGTCCAGTTCTGGGTTCTCTATTCTATTCCATGTCAGGTTTTCAGTTGGGTTTCTCATAGTTACCCATTGAAGATGGCAGTCTCCTCCCTACCCAATGGCCCCTGCATTTGCTGTCTCCCTTCCGTGCCTTATTTTTCTTGCAGAATGTAAACTTTCTCACATTCTGCATACTTTAGTTATTTTTTATTGTCCATCTCTTTCCATTGGATTTTAAGCTTCACGAAGGCGGGGATTTTTGTCTTAAGCTTGCTGTCACATCTATAATGCCTTCAGTAGTGCTTGGCATATAACAGGCACTTGGTAAATATTTTTTGAGCCAGTGAATTAAGTCAGGACATTTTTACTATTTGACATTATGTCTGAATTAGGAATCAACATTCAAATATTCCACCCTGTTGTCGATGGCCCTGCTGAATCTTGCTTTCTCCTTTTGGATCCCGGAGCGTTGTTCCTTGCCTCTGCGGCTAAAGTCTCATAGGTATGATTTGGGGACCAGCCCACCTAACTTCCTCAGGCTGTATATTGAGACAGTATAATATGTGGTTCCTGTGTAGAGTTCTTCTGAGAGAGAGTATCCAGGGTTCAGTTGATTCCAATTCCATCTGTGGTTCTTTCGCGCAACTCCAAACCTGAAGTTGACTTTGGAACATCATCTTTCTTCAGTTCCCACAATATTTGCTCTAGACTAATGAAAAAATGAATGATCATAAATATAATTACTCTGAAGGCCTGAGGATATTTTTGGTATACTTGGAAGGAAGATGGGTTTGAAAGAAAAGTAATTGACAGCCGAGGACTTCAGGTAATTTTCTCTGTTGGAACTTATGGGTACCAAAAATAAATAGCATTTCTCACCCTCTTTAATGTTCTGGACAAATGGAGAAATAAAAAATAAGGAATTTGACATATATAGGCCAAAATATCACTTTTGTTACTGGTAAGAGTTGATGGGATCACTTAGGGCAAGGGCCAAAGAGTCCTGAGTCTAGGACAAGCTAGACATTACCACACTACCACCGCAGTTGACAGAACTAGTCTCCACCTGGCCAGTAGGGCGGAACTCCTTGGTGACAGCAAAGACCACTGGCTCCCCACAGTCAGTCTGCTCCAAAGAAGAAAATAATGCTCTAAAGAGTCTGCTCAGGGAGCTCTATGGCATTATTTTTCTTGGGGAAGGAGCATTTCCCAAATATATCTGTTCATGGAATCGTTTTGTCGTGCAGTCTTGTGGAACTTATGAAGCAAGGAAGTTATTTTGGGAAATGCTGGTATGGGTAATTGAGGTGCCCACCATCTCTAACATTCCATGAGACAGCACAGATACAAGCTGTCTTGTGAAGATTCAACCCCCTCCCCCAATTGGCAGACATAATTGAGCCCCTACAATATGTCAGGCACTGTGCTAGATTTTGGGCAGGTAAGGAAAGGAGAGAGAAAAACACAAAGATACACAAGACAAGCCTTGGCTTTCAAAGAATCTGAAATTAAGTGGGATGGAAACACAAGCTCTCAAGACCTCTTGACACACAGTTAGCAACAATATTCCAGTGTGATGTGATGAACGTCTCTAAGTCATAGTCTAGAGGACTTGAACAAGGGAGAAAAAGATTTCTTGAATTTGCTTGTTGGTATGATCTTGGTTCTTAAAATGAAAAGTAACATTAGAAAAAAATCCAGTTATTCAACTGTACAGGGGGTTGAATTATTTAAGATTTTTAAGAGACACAAAAAGTAATAATTACATGGAAGCACCAGGTCATACAGGGGCCCAATCTTTTGCAGCCTGTGGGCACAAGTAACATGGAGGAAACAAAGGGATCTGAGTTCAAACCTAAGCTTCACTAATAATTAGCTGTGTGATTTTGGGCAAATCACCAGCTGTTGCTGCTGCTGCTTCTTCTTCTTCTTCTCCTTCTTCTTCTTCTTGAAGGTAATCTGCTTTGCTCAAAATTTAATGATTTAAATGTTTTTTTAATCTTGTATGTATGTATAGAGTGAGAGAGAGTGAGAGTGCATGTGAGCAGGGGAGGGGGCAGAGGGAGAGGGAGAGCAAGAATCTTGAGCAGGCCCCATGCTCAGTGCAAATCACTTAACTTCTCCCAAAACTTTGACTGCCTGTCTGTAGATTGGTGGGAATATTGACAAAAGTCTTCTTGCCTCTCAGCTTCCTGAGGGGCAGGTAAGGGTGGGGCTCAAACTCACTAACCATGAGATCACAACCTGAGCTGAAGTCAGACACTTAACTGACTGAGCCATCAGGCACTCCAGTCTACGATTTTTTAATGTTTATTTATTTATTTGAAAGAGATAGGGTGAGTGAGCATGGGAGAGGGAAAGAGAGAGAGGGAGAGAATATCCTAAGCAGGCTCCATGCTGTCAGTAAAGAGCCTGACATGGGGCTTGATCTCACAAACTGTGAGATCATGACCTGAGCCAAAATCAAGAGTCAGACTCTTAACCAACTGAGCCACCTAGACACCCCAGGTCTATGATTTTTTAATGAAGTTCCTTTAATATATGGATTATTAAAAAAAATAGAGAAGATCACACTAAAATATTTCCAAGAACAATCTTTGCTTGAGACCCAATTTTGTAAAGTCAACTTTTCTTTTTTGAAAATATTTATTTATTTTGAGAGAGAGATAGAGAGAGAGAACAAGCATGAGTGAGGGATGGGCAGACAAAGAGGGACAGAGAGAGAGAGAATCCCAAGCGGGCTCTGTGCTGTCAGAGCAGAGCCCAATGTGGGGCTCCATCTCATGAACCATGAAATCATGATCTGAGCCAAAGTTAAGAGTTGGATGCTTAACCGACTGAGCCACCCAGGCACCCCAAATCAGCTTTTCTTTAAACATGTCAATAGTGTAAAAGAAAAACACCACCAACTACTAAAAAAAAGGCTTCTGGAAGGAGAGACATTTTACCTGAAATATCAGCACGAAGAGATTTTTATGGTTGGTTTAAAACCCCCTTAAATTAGGGAGTTGTAATGGAAAATCTGACAGGCTCAAATAAGGCAGTTCAAAAATATATTCTTAACACTTAACACACACTGTACAAGAAATGTATTTTTAACATACTATATGTTTATTACAGATTAAATACTTAAAAATGGAAAAACAGCCCAAATGTTTCTTAAATATTTGCTTAATATAGTCAGAACACACTGCGAATTGTAACCTTGAAGAGTACACTTTAAGTGTTTAACTAACATCAAATGCAATAAAATGTTTCATTTGAAATGTTAAGCAGGTGATAAAAATGTCATGTGAGACAGCAGATTATAGTTTCACTCAAAATTCTCTCTAATTAAGCTGAAACTATGAGGGACATTTGACTAGCTACAAGTCCTGAACTTGTGAATATCACGATCAGATTTGTGCCTCCATTTTCCCTCCGAGGGGACTTTTTAAGAGCATTTGAGGCAGATGCCCAAAGATCTTGAAAAAGAACTTGAGGGTGTTATGCTGAGCGAAATAAGTCAGGCAGAGAAGGACAGCAACCATATGTTTGCACGTATAGGAGGAATAGGAGGAACTTAATGGAGGACCGTGGGGGAGAAGAAGGGGGGGAAATAGTGGGGGAGAGGGAGGGAGGCAAACCATGAGAGACTCTTGAATGCTGAGAACAAACTGAGGACTGATGAGGGTTGGGGCGAGGGGGAAGGGGAGTAATGCGCATGGAGGAGGGCATTTGTGGGGATGAGCACTGGGTGTTATATGGAAACCAACTTGACAATAAACTATTTAAAAAAATGAAAAAGCAGGATGTTGCCTCCTCAAGGAAGCCATCCCTGACTGTTTTCAGGGGGGTTTAAGCACATCTTTTTCTGAACCTTGCGTGTCAACTTGCATTCTATTGTAACACATTTTATCACATTACGTTGGACAAGAATGCTAACTCTATGGCTACTAGTTGTGTGACCTTGGGCAAGCTGCTTAACCTCTCTGTGCCTTAGTTTGTTCTCTTACAAAGTGGAGATAATCACAGAACCTACTTCATCAGGTTTTGAGGATGGGCTGAAATGTGTAATGAGGTTAGAACAAGTCCTGGCACAAAGCAGGTTTCAACACTTAACATGTACCCTTTATTCTAAAATGTGGAATGTGTTTTGTAGGTAGGTAAATAGTTAGGAAACATTTAGAGCTCCCCCCCTTTTCAAATACTAAATTTGCAATAAATATGTTGAAATAGTTTTCATGTACAGTATATGTTAAGTGTTAATTTTTTGAAATGATTAATGGTTTGGGGAATATCTGTTTAAAAGTTCATTTTCCCACTGGGTTGTCATTTTCATCATGATTTTTTCTGCCTATTTCTCTTGGTGCTATATTTTAGGGACTCAATAACTGTGTACTCAATAAGTGAGTGAATTAATGAATAAAAGAATGAATGAATGAATGCATATAGATGTCCTCTAAATACATGTTTGCCTAATCTACATGACTAGGTTCTTTTTTTTTTTCCAGTTTCTAGAGGTTCAGAGCTTTCTGATTAAAAATTATTAATTAGAGGGGCTCCTGGGTGGCTCAGTCGGTTAAGCATCTGACTTTGGCTCAGGTCATGATCTTGCGGTTCGTGGGTTCGAGCCCCGCATGAGGCTCTGTGCTGACAGCTAGCTCAGAGCCTGGAGCCTGTCTTCAGATTCTGTATCTCCCTCTTTCTCTGACCCTCCCCTGCTCATGCTCTCTCTCTCTCAAAAATAAGTAAAACATTAAAAAATTAAAAAAATAAAAATTGTTAATTAGATAAACCACTTCCAAATTGCAAGGGCTTCCCTTTTGAACTAAAATAAAAATTGCAGTTAATGTGCCCATAAAATAATGTCTCAAGCAAGGTGAATGGAAATGGGCTTTGCCAACTGCTATAGATATCATGAAAATACTTGTCAGTTCTATGACTCTGACCAGTTACATAAACTCAATGAACCTTCATTTTCTTATCTGCACAGCGAGAATGATAAAATATGTACTTGACAGGCTAAATGAATTGACATTTAGAAAGTACGTAAAACAGTGCCCAGCACATAGCAAGTGTTCACTAAATATAGTTATCATATTATAATAAGTATGGGCTTATAATTATGATAATGTAGTATGTTAGATGCATCACTACCTAGAGCTGTTACTATTATTTAGCATACTGAAGACATTCTATTCTGTTTCTGTTCTGGTATATTTTCACTCGTTTTCATTCCTAGCTTTGTCAGTAAGCTCCTGGAAGGACACAGATTGTGTACACTGGTTCCACTGAAACTTCCAGAGCCCCTGTCCATGATCGTGATTGGCAGAGCCTCTTGCAAGGTGGTCCACTTTCCCTGTTTCTACCTACAAACAAATACTGCTACGGACGGAGGCTGTAACTCTGCCCTAAGTGAGAACAGACAGTACAGGGAAGCCAGAATGGCAGCATCTTAGGTTAAAAAAACCTTTTAAGATTTCTCTGTGTCTTCTTCAATTTCCTTCATAAGTTTTCTATAGTTTTCATCATACAGATCTCTTGTATCCTTGGTTAGGTTTATTCCGAGGTATTTTATGGTTTTTTGTGCAATTGTGAATGGGATCAGTTTCTTGACTTCTCTTTCTGTTGCTTCATTATTGGTGTATAAAAATGCAACCGATTTCTGTACGTTGATTTTGTACCCTGCAACTTGGTACAGCCCCTCTGGAAAACAGTGTGGAGGTTCCTCAGGAAACTAACAATAGAACTCCCTTATGACCCAGCAATAGCACTGCTAGGAATTTACCCAAGGGATACAGAAATGCTGATGCATAGGAGCACATGTACCCCAATGTTCATAGCAGCACTCTCCACAATAGCTAAAACATGGAAAGAGCCTAAGTGTCCATC
>NW_024081237.1:0-96911 GCF_003009895.1 Hyaena hyaena | reverse complement strand
AAAAAAAAAAAAAAAAAAAAAAAAAAAAACCTCTTAAGATAACTGATCAGAAGGCTCAGAAGGCTCCCTCCTTATTTTTGAAAGAAAATACTGGGGCAAATAAAAAGAGAAAATGAAAATGAAACATGTAATTGAGTCCAACTGGCTCTTCTGCCAGCACAAGTCTGTCTCTTAGAGTCAGTGGAGTTCAGAGCACTTGGAAATTCATGGCGAGAAATTAGTTTGAAGTTTACAGCAATTCTGCACACAAATGCTTTGAACGCTAATCTCGAGTTTGGAGGTGGTTAGCATTGCCCCTGACCTCATCCTTTTATCTCTGGATCTCTAATGGGCTCATTACTTTAGAACATGTTCAGGATTTACCTACATTCTTGATAAATTATCACAGTTTATTATTGAATCCTTTCCTTCCTCACATTCCTGTGTTGTTGTTGTTTAAGAAGGCTTTCTGTGCCTTTATTTCTTTATCCTAAACATATGAGGTATTTCTAGGACAGTGGGCAAAAAGTCAGTTTCTGAAATCTAGCTAATAATTCCTCCAACTAGACTGCTTTTAAGACGAGGGCAGGGAAGGCAATGGGGGCTTATTGAATTTTAAAGCACTTTACCTAATATGTACTTGGCAAAACTAATGAAAGACTTTTGGAAACAATGGAACATAGACACATGTCACAGATTTTTTAAAAAAATAACAGTTTTATTGAGATATAATTGCATACCATAAAATTCATCCCTTCAAAGCATACAATTCAGTGGTTTTTAGTCTATTCACGGAGTTGTGCAATCATCACCATTATCTAATTTCAGAGTTTCCATCACTCCCCTTCCCTGCCCCGCCCCAAGAAACCCTGTGTCCATTAGTAGCCACTCCCTATTCTGTCCCTCCAAGCTCCTGGCAGCCACGAATCTATTTCCCATCTCTACGGATTTGCTAATTCTGGACATTTCATATAAGTGAAATCATCTAATATGCAGCTTTTTGTGTCTGGTTTCCATCACTTAGCATGATGTTTTCTCAGTTCATCCGTGGTGTAGCATGCACCAATAATTCAGTCCTTTTTTATCGCTGAATAATATTCTGTTTTAAGGATATACTACGTTTTGCTTATCCATTCAATAGTGGATGGGCATTCAGATTGTTTCCATTTTTAAGACTATTGAGAGTCATGCGCTATAAACATGGGTGTAGGTTTTTCTGAGGACTTGCATTTTAATTTCTCTTGGATAAATACCTAGGGGTAGAATTTCTGAATCACATGTGAGAGACTGAATATACAGACGGAAAACGTCCAGATCATATACAAAAACAGCACTCAGAGCCATAACCTGCAGCAACCTGCCCAGAAATCCATCTTTCTATCTACAATAAACAGCTCAGAAAGCCAGCCTGTTGGAAGCCAGGCTGCCATCTTTAGTGACCCTCCAGGAAGCTAAATAGCAACTGCTGTAAAAATTGACCCCAGGTGGTCGGGACTTGATTAGTAACTGACGGCTTCCCTAATTTTTGTTCTGGCTTCCAAGTAAGACCAACCAGAGAAAGCCAAATATGTGCCCCTAACCAATCACACAGGTGCCCCCCTTCTAATTAGCCTGCCTATCGCTTCCTCATGTCAATAGCTTCCAGTCCATGTGGGCATGCAACCTTCCTTTTTTTCCATTGTAAAGCCTTCCCACCTTCCTCTGAGTCTCTCGGGAGGCACAAGTGGTAGTGGCTGACTCCCTTGCGATAGCAAACTGAATAAATAGCCTTTTGCTTTTCCCATTTGGTTGGTCTTCATTCATTTCCACATATATTAATGCTGTGTTTAACGGGAATTGCCAAACTTTTCCAAAGTGCCTCCTGCATCACAGATTTTATTATTTATTTATTTTCTTAAATGGTTTATTGTCAAGTTGGTTTCCATATAACGCCCAGTGCTCATCCCCACAAGTGCCCTCCCCCATGCCCATCAACCCCCTTCCCCTCTCCTCCACACCCACCAGTCCTCAGTTTGTTCTCAGCATTCAAGAGTCTCTCATGGTTTGCCTCTCTCCCTCTCCCCCACTATTTTTCCCCTTCTTCTCCCCGATGGTCCTCCGTTAAGTTCCTCCTAATCCTCCTATACGTGCAAACATATGGTATCTGTCCTTCTCTGCATGACTTATTTCGCTCAGCGTAACACCCTCAAGTTCCATCCATGTTGCTACACATGACCAGAGTTCATTCTTTCTCATTGCCATGTAGTATTCCATTGTATAAATATACCACGTCTTCTTGATCCATTCATCAATTGATGGACACTTAGGTTCTTTCCATGTTTTGGCTATTGTTGAGAGTGCTGCTATGAACATTGGGGTACATGTGCCCCTGTGTATCAGCAGTCCTGTATCCCTTGGGTAAATTTCTGGCAGTGCTATTGCTGGGTCATAGAGGAGTTCTACAGTTAATTTTTTGAGGAACCTCCATATTGTTTTCTAGATGAGTTGCACCAGCTTACATTCCCACCAACCGTGTAGGAGAGTGCCCATTTCTTCACATCCTCGCCAGCATCTAGAGTTCTCTGTTTTGTTCATTTTAGCCACTCTGACCAGCATGAGGTGGTATCTCAGTGTGCTTTTGATTTGTATTTCCCTGATGAGGAGGGACGCTGAGCATTGTTTCATGCATCACAGATTTTAACTCCTTTTTGTCTTATTTTTGGTGCAAGCCAGGTACAATAGGGGGAAAAAACCCACAGAGTTGACTTCTGGAGCAAATGATTTCACTGTAATACTGTTTAACTTGGTGGATAACAGAAAAGGAAGAATGAGCTTTAAAAAATTGAGACATTTAGGGCCTCCTGGGTGGCTCAGTCGTTTACATGTCCGACTTTGGCTCACTTCATGATGTCACACAGTTCGTGGGTTTGAGCTCTGTGTCAGGCTCTGTGTTGAGAGCTGGGAGCCTGGAGCCTAATTCATATTCTGTGTCTCCCTCTCTCTCTGTCCTTCCCCTGCGGGCACTCTGTCTCTCTGTCTTTCAAAAAGAAATAAACATTTTTTTTTTTTTAAAGTGAGATGTTTCGTTTGGGGAGTCAGGTTTGGATCCTTGAGGAGCTTCAGTTAAAGATGTTTAGGAGTTAGTTGAAAATTTGGTCTTGAATATTCAGGAAAACAGTTCAATCTGGAGAGAGTCACTATCTTCTGCTTTTTTTTTTTCAAGTCACATTTGCCTTTTCATAACTTTTCCTTTTGCCCTTAAACCTCCTCTTTCAGATTCTTCCTCTTTGTAGGTCATTCTTTCAATCAACGTTCCCCATCAGCATACCTTCCTCTTGGGTCATTAAGAAATGTAATGCCTTCTTTTCCCGGAATATCAATACTGGCACTGGGATTTGCAGCTTTTTGTAGAAATGGTCTCAGGGACAGGACAATAAGCCAGGGAGACATTGTGGCACTAGGAAAGTCAGGAGACACCAGCACTAGCTTTACTTTTCTAGACTAAGCTCATTACCTCTTTTTAAAAGATTAGCGACTTTTTGTTTGCTTACAGTTACTAAACATTAATTGACATCATGACTGGTGTTTCAAAACCATCTCCCCCAATGCATCTCTTTAGATATTTCTGTCCCTACTTTGTAGTATAGATTTTGGTCTTTTTATGTTTATTGATACATCCCAACTGACGAGGACAGTCTCTGGCACAGGGTCAGTGCTCAAACAATTCTTGTTGAAAGAAGACACAAGCTTTTTTTATTTGACTACATCAGACAGTAGCTCCGAGGTGGTAGCATTGGAATCCAGTGTCCGTTGTCTGCTTATTTGATCCCAAAGGCTGCACGGGCTGCTGTGTCCTGCACTGTCTCTAGTTCCCTGTCCCTCCAAAAAGGAGGATGTGCCAGATCAGTTTCTCAAGCTGGTGTTCCAAAGGCAGCAGCTGGCTTATGTGTGTCTTCACTGATGTTTTGCTGCAGTAAATTGAGAACTGTTGAGTGCTCAAAGATCATTTTCTTTCCTTTGGGACTTCTCAGCCTCTCATATGCTAAGGCACATTGTGAATCACCAGGGGGAACACGTTAAGTAGTAGATTGGTCTACACAGTCCTCCCACACCTCCACCCACTTGGGGTGTGTGTGTGTGTGTGTGTGTGTGTGTGTGTGTGTAGCATCTATTAACAACTCCTAGGAATGAAGTTTTAGAGTAGATGGTCTTGATTTCTTGAGTTTTTTGATTGGCTACTTCTAGCCCTATAATTGATTGACTTGAATTGTGGTAAAAGAACAAATTAAGGTCAAATCTTATTATAGAAAATATGGTTAGAAAAATATGACTATAACAAAGATATTTTAAAGACCTGGCCATAGGCCTAGAGTAATAGGGGCTTGCAGATTTCTTTTTTTTTTTTTAATAGTTTATTGTCAAATTAGTTTCCACATAACACTCAGTTGCAGATTTCTTTAGAGTTAAATACACGCCTACAAATAATTTAGTACAATAAATGCTTTTCTCTTGCCTTATTTTTACAATAGAGGGGGAAAAGTGGCACCTTGCTGTGTGGTATTGACTCTTCCAAGGAATATTTATTGAAGCCTCCTAAGCACTGTGCTACCTTGTGGGGGACATCAGGGGCCGACATGGACCTCTAGTCCCCAGATAGTCATGATTTGTTGGAGTGATGAGAAGTACACTGGATCATAGTTGGTGACAGGGCAGGGAATACAGTCCCCTGTGTCCCAGACACATGATTTAAAAAAAAAAATCAAAAGGTCATTTAAGACAACTTAGTTTTGAAATGTTTATTTATTTTTGAGAGGGGAGGAGAGGAAGCGAGGTGGAGAGGGGCAGAGAGAGGGGCAGCGGACAAAGGACCCGAAGCAGCCTCCACATGGACAGCAGAGAGCCCAAAGCAGTGTCAAACCCAAGAAACCTTGACCAGAGCCCACATCAAATGTCAGATGCTTAGCCTACTAAGCCACCCAGGTGCCTCACCATTTAAGACAATTTAAAAGATAAGGTAAAAGGCGACAGATTTATGCGATCAGAAGAGACACCAGAGTATGTGGGGGGGGAGGGGGGTGATGGGCATGGAGAGGGCTCTTGTGGGGATGAGCGCTGTGTGTTATATGGAAACCAACTTGACAATAAACTATTTGTAAAAAAAAAAAAAAAGTAAAATCTTAAAAACAATTTAAAAAATAATAAAAGATAAGGTAAGATTTTTTGGGCTCAAGCACAAAGAGGATAGGCTATAAGCTTCCTGGGGGCAATGCCAGTGTGGCTATGTATCCTGTCTGTGCTTTGCCTGGGGTCTTGCAGGCAGTGAGCTGGCCGGAGCCAGTGCTGCATGTAGCCACCGCCCCCAGCCTCCCTCTCCCTACTCCTGGGTCCTGGGCACTTGGCAGTTAAGCTAGCTCCTGAGCCCCACCTGAGGATTTAGCCTCGGCTTCTGGGCCCTTAACTTTGAACTTATCACTCTCCTTGCCAGGCCCTGAAGCTTAAAGGAAATGAAGGGCATCATCTGTGCAGTCAAACACAGCAGACCCTCAATGCTCCCTCCACAGCTGTGCCACTTAGCCTTCATAAACCTTCCTTCCTTTGTGATGGAGATATATATGTGATATGTATCATATATAGTGATGTATTACATATAGTGATATAACACATGATATATATGATATCATGTATAAATTATATAGATCCTTTGTGATACACAGTGAAACCTTGGATTGCGAATAACTTGTTCTGCTAGTATTTCCGCAAGATGAGCAAACATTTCTAATAAATTTTGACTTGACAAACAAGTGATGTCTTGCAATATGAGTAGTATGTGACTCCCAACATCACATGATCACAACTGAGGCAATGGTTCTTGAAATTCGCTTTGATATATGAGTGCTTTGGATTACAAGCATGTTTCTGTAAGGAATTATGCTCACAAACCAAGGTTTTGCTATATATATATACACACACACACATCACAATGGACATATATATAACTTATGTATATGTAATACTTCAAAGTTTAATGGCAATTATTACATGAGATGGTACATGGAAAGCCCAAGTCCAATGACTGTCAATGAGTGGACATTGCTTCTACTGTTAGGTTAGACTTTGAGGCTCCCTATACTTGGTGGGCTCCCCTCTGCCCAGTCTCTTCTTCAGCCCACTGCTGTGGCACCTTTGATCATAGTTCTTCCCCTTCCAGCTGTCTGGTCATTCTGATGAACTGGACTTCTGCCTGCTCTTCTCTGTCTTAGTTCCTTTGCAGTGGCCCCTCTAGATCACAGTGGTCTGCCAGGTGCAGGTTACTGCGCTTATATCATGGCAGTACAGACCGTTTCTGGTAGCTCTAAGCTTATAACATTTCAACTAACAGTAATTCTGGAGAGACGAATGTGGTTCTCTTTTTCCCATCAACTGTCTTGATCCCCTAAAAATACTCTGTCCCCCTCCCCCCCCAGACCAATTACTATTCCCATCTTGGCCAATCATGGCTGTACATCGTATAGCTGGAAAGGTAAAGTCGTGTGACTGATAGCCGCATCAGAATCACACAGAAAATGGAAAAGACAATTCCCCAAAGAGAAAGAAGCCAGACCTAAAAAATGGCAGATATCCATAATACAAACAACACCTTATCTAGCATCTGCACTGCACTGAACTTTTAAGTCTGTATTCTTGGGGATGAGAATGTTCTGAATCCCATTATTGTTAGCCATGCTCTTTGGACATCATGATTTGGACTTGCTTGGATGGCTTTGCCAGTTTGCATGTATATTTTTCTGGGAGGAGTTTCCTCCATGGCTATTATAGGATCCTCAACTATGTCCAGGGCCCAGAATGTTTCAGAGACACCACCCTAGAGAATAGATCTCCAGATGAATCAATAAAGTCTAAGTGCAAGTTTGTTCCTAGGCACTGGGGATGCAAGGCTGCATAAGGCAACACTTAGGGGGCTCTCAGCATGGTGGAATTTTCCCTCCCTGCTGGGCCCCAGGCTGCTGACATCTAGCCAGCAGAGACTTGAAGAGAAAGTGGCATTACAGAGGCAGAAGGAAATTTGCCTCAAAGTTAGAACGTCCAGTGGGAGTTTGTGGCAAAAGGAGAGAATCAATGAAGCAAACTGAGGGGTGGGTTTGGGGGTTGAGGAGGGGAGCATCCATATGATGTTGGATAGAAGGATAAGTTAATTCTGGTCTTATTGTGGCAAGACTGGAATGCCATACAAAGGGCTCATAGACCACAGGGTTTCAGAAGGGCCCTAGACATCACATAGGAGAAGAAATCAAGGTACAAAAAGGTGAACTGACTTACTCGGGGACCTGCACCAGAATTATTTCTGCTCTGAGATGCTATACTGGAGTCTCTGGCAAAAGTCCACTGCTCTTTGCTTCTCTTTGCATCCACTATCCCTCTGTGTGGCCAGCTCCAGGAGAATGGGTGGATGCAGTGGAGACAAATAACTCAGGAGTGAAGAGCGTAGATGTCACTGAGAAGCTGACCAGGAAACCAAGGACTCAATGAGGCTGAACCACCATTTCTTGGCTTCTCCTGCAGAAAACCTTGCTGGGACCTCTTGCATTAGGCAGGACCCTCTTGAGGCATGTTTTCTCCAGGGCCCTCTGCGGGAGTCAGAAACAGCATGCACTTTTGATAGTCCTGGTCTTGTTCCAAATGAGAACGCCTGCTGTAGAGAAATGCAGATGCCTCCTGCCTATTTGTGCCAAAAATGTATGCCCCACCTACAAAATTACAGAATTATTAGTTCTTGAAAATGCAGTGCTTCTACCCCTTCCATTGAAATTCAATCCAATGCAATTAAAATATCGTGGCAGCCTCCACAAGGGCACAGATGCCCTGGAAAATGATTTTGGGGGTGTTTTCCCTGGCTGTGAATAGTCTGTCAATGTGGAGGCGACCACACACGTGCTTAAAAATGAAAACAGTCTTGATGGTAATGGAGCAATTCAATAATACTAACTCACATTTTGAGAGCAACTTTGTTTTAAGGTTAGTTTTTGGTTGGGTTGATCATGGGCTTTGTCTCAGCTCTAAGCTTCTTTCTCTTTGTTCACTCCACTCCCCCATGCCTTTCCTCCTCCACTTCTCTCTCTTTCTCCTTAAGGCCTATGTGGTGCTGGCTCACAAATAAACCATTCTGATGGCAGAATAACTGATGTAAAAATTCCCCATCCAGGAAGTGTTTCCAAGGAGCTGCTGACTAGGCTAGTGACATCCCAATGGTGTCTACACCAAGTCCCATTGGGTTAAGACTCTATTTTCTTACTAGACTGACCTGCTTATCACAGAGCAGAGTGCCATTCATTAGCTTGGAATTCTGGGGCCCCCCACACTGATCCTCGCCAATTATACTCCAACCAATCCTGGCCTTTTCTTCCTTTACCCTGGATTCAGAACCTGAGTGACACCATGGTTTCCTCTCTATCCATTCAGACCTTTCCCGTTCACCATGGCCCGATGTGTTCTCTATGTTCTCCCCCTAGAGTCCGTTCTGACATTTCTGTAATTCCTTGCCACCTATTACCCACTGCTCCAGACTACTGGGTTTGTTTTACTAAGTTACAGAGTGTGCCCTTCCAACTGAGTGTCAGATGCTGAGTCAGGGACTTGATGCACTTCTCACTTTTGTCCTATGCATGGTAGGTGCTCAATGGCCATTTGTTGGCTTATGGATTTTCTTGAATTGAAACCCTCACCTCAATAAGCAAAGCTTTTGGAAATAAATTTAGGCCCACATGGGTTTGTAAGACTTGATCAAAAATGCAGAAGGCCGAAACCTCCACTCAGAGGGCCATGTAAGGGCAGGGCATGGGCCCTGGAATCCATAGGTCTGGCTTATAATTGGGCTCTGATATAAAGTAGCCATGAGGTGTTGGTAAAAGTACTGCTCTTTGAACCTAGTCAATCATCTTCAAGATGAGGCAATAACAATAACAATAACAACAATAAAATGCTCGATGGTTAGGATTTAATAAAAACATAGAACAGCAACCTCAAGACAGTATGAGGTTCAGTTGCCTCAGACCAGGTCTGCTACTCCTTAGCTGTGTGTCCTTGGGTAAATTATGCAACCTCTCTATGCTATAGTTTCTCTATCTGCAAGAAAAAAAGAAGGATAATAGTAATAATAATAATAATAATATCTACCACTTAAGCTTCTTATGAAAATTGAATAATTTGGAAAGTAATTGGAATGGTATTTGGCACATCGCTTGTTAAATAAGTAAATTAAACAATAATAATGCATATAAGTCAGGGCACATTTACTATTGAGGTCTGTTACTTCTTTTATGAGGAAAGCTGCTACTGCTGCCACTATTTTTGCCACTGCTAACAGCAAACCCTTGAACCAGCTTGTATAACTCAACACATTCAACTCCTGCCTTAAATTTCTACATTTCCATGTGATCACAGGTAGGGCTTTGGTTCTCTTGTACTACTAAACTCAAGTTCTGTGACAGTTTCTTTCTTCATTTTATTTTATTGCAGGTTTTCTTCCTGTTTTATCTTTTTCCCTTCTAGATTGTATTTTGGTGATCTAGACCCAGTCATGTAAGAAACTTGGTATAATTTTGGATTACATTCAATGATAGGACCTTCCAGCTTATCACTACCTAATGTTGCAAATATCCAAGTATCTGCATTGCCATCTCTCTTCCAGAAAAGTTATCTCAATCCTTTTTCTGCTGGCAAAGTTCCACACGTCCTTCAAGAGAGCTAAAGTATCTTGTCAATTATTTCTTTTACTCCTACAGAATAATTCCTCCTTTATCTATTTGTCATTGTATGCAGTTGTTATATGGCATTGACTGAAACTCCAAGAGCAGTGGAACCATGGTTTACTGTTGTGCTTTCTGCACCACAAAGAAATTGACAGAAAGTTAGCACATGTATTAGTCAGGACAGACTAGGATATGCTAAGTAACAAATAACCTCAACATCAGTGATTTAACACAATAGTTTATTTCTTACCTTTGCTAATGTAACATGAATGACATCAGGAGGTGCTTCTCCAGATAGTCACTTAGGGTTCTAGGCTGAGAGAAGCTTGAGCATCTCCTTGCTTATGATCTGGAGTGTGTAATCTCTTCAGTGCTATGTCAGTAGAAGAAAGAGAGACAGTCAATTTATGCATAGCATCTTCATGATCCCAACATGGACATGATACATGTAGCTTCCACTCATGTTTCATTGCTAATAACCAATAACCAACATCTAACTGTGCAAAGAGGAAAATACAAAGAGAAGATTTAATATTTGGTGAGTATTACTGTCTTTGTTACAAAACACCATAAATGTTTGTTGAATGAGTGAAGGCTCAACGGCCTAATGGAAAGAACACTTCCTACACCCACAGAGAGACTAGACTAGACAGTATAGATTTGGAAAAACCACTTGGTCTCCTGGAGTCTCAGCTTCCTCTTCTGAGAAATGTGGAAGGAAAATGTGTACCTTACTCTCAGTCTTGTTTTGACTATTAGAGATTATTTATGCAAAGCAATTAGTGCAAGCACTGATATATAGTGAAATGATTGTGTTTTTTTCTTGTTTTGGTCATTCTCAATCCCCTCACCTCTGCACACACTCCTCCGTTTTCCCTCTAAGAGCTGCTCCACCCACGGTGTGTTTGCTCTATGCCTCTGATTGGGAAGCCCAGAGAAGGGATAAGAGAGAAAGAGGAGATGGGGGTTGATGCATTTATTTCTTTCTCCCCATCCCTGATTCAGGGTGATTTTAGAGTGTCAGACAACCCCTTTCAGGGTTTTGATCTCACTTGGGTTCACTCCAGTCGAACTGTTTCCTCTCTTGCCTCTTCAAGCCCAAGTGTGGTTGCTGCTTCCTGCTGTTGTTCGTCTCTTGGTGCTTCAAAAAACCATCTGGTTTCTTTAGCTCTGGATGTATTTCTGTGAATAGTCTCTTCTTTAAAATCTATCTCACAAACCCTACTGAGCATGCTGTCTGCTTCCTACCCTGATCCCGGCTGATAATTTATCCACCTGGACTCCATGATCCTTGGGGACATGAGCAGTGACTCACCTCTCCTCATAATTCCCAAACATAGCACAGTGTTCAAGATAGAAAACATATTCAATTTTTAAAAAGAAGCTATTAAATATTAAAGTAATAGATTGTACTATTATCTAATATTCATTGAATGCTTCCTATTTCGCAGGCACCATACAGCATTACAATTTCAATAATCTGTGAGGTAAGTACCATCACTGCTGTCTGATTTCATATGAGGATAATGAGGTACAGGGAGGTTGAACTACCTGACCTGCATCATCTAGGTAGAAAGTGACAGGTCTCGGATTTGAATCCCAGGCACATGATTATAGGCTTCATGCTCATAACTGCTATCCCAGATCAGTTGCTACCTACTAAAGAGGTTCAATGGTTATGGTGACCTCTGTAGACTTCCAAGATCTTTTGAGTAGACTGCACAAAGACTCCCATTGACAACCATGCAGAAAGTATGGAAAATAAGGCCACCTTTATTCCTTGTGGGGTTCTAGGTCTATGGTTTAATTGATGTACAAATGAAATTTCAGTGAAAACACAGGATAGGTTTGCCTGAAGCCTTTCCTTTGCCTTCTTCAAGGTGCTGCCTGGTTAGTGAGGCTATTGAGAGAAGGTAGGCCTCTAAGTTTGTGGGTGGGATTTGGGGATATGGGCAGTAGCCCATAAAAGAAGTCTGCGTCTGCAGCTTCTGTTGGTTAGGGAGGATGGTAGAGGGTAGTCATTTCAGCCAAGATGGGAGAACTAATGAGAGGTGAACTACCTCCATGGTTTAGGAATGGAGATGCAACTTGGAGCCTGAGAACTTGGAGACCCTGATTTTCCATGCCAACTCTACGTGTACCCTTCTGTTCCCCAAACAAATGAACAATGAAACCTGTCAATACAAATAAGCTACTGAGACATCTCACTGAAAGATCATTAATTCATTCAGCAAATGCATAAGGAATGCCTACCTTGTGTCACATGCCATAGGGCACTGGAGGAGCATCAGTAAGTCATCAACCCTAATATTCCACATTCTGGTAAAGACAATCAATAACTATGAAAGACATGTGAATTTGGTCTTAGGTCAGAAGGTGATATTGATAAGGGCCACAGAGGAAAGTGAAGCAGGGCACAAGGAGAGTGTGCCAGAGGGTTGGTCGGGGTATATAAGGAGCAGATGATGTTGAAATGACTTGGCTTGGTGAGAGAGTGAGCCATGGGGTTTCTTATGGAAGGACCAGAAGGAAATGCAAATGCAGAGGCCGTGATGCCAGAACTCGCCCAGTGTGCTTGGGATCAACAAGGAGTCCAGTTTGACTGAGGAGAGTACCTCATGTTGAGAGGGTAGAAGGTGAGGCAGAAGAGGGGAGAGGGTTCAATAACACACTTCATCAGTCATTGAAAGGCTTCAGCTTTTATCGGGATTAGAATGGGAAGCTGTTGGAGGATCAGCAGCAGCGGCATAGATAATTTGGCTTGGGTGCTAAGAGTCTGGCTGTCCTGTTGAGTATAGACTGGGGAGCATGGGTGAAGATGGGAGAAGTGTTAAACTTTGTGTTTACATTAATCCCACTGAAGTATGGAGATAGCTTCAGTGAGGGTAGAGGAGCTACAGGAGGTATGAGATGGTGGGTTCTGGGAAGGTATGTTTCAGAACAGAGGAAATTTCCTTGAAGTGTGTCTTAGAGCTCTGTCCTTAACACTGTTCTCACTAACATTTACACCCAAAGCAGGAAATCTGCTAAACACACGGTTTCGCAAGACCTGCCTGCAGCATATGGCCTAAATTTGTAGGTTGGGTGATGGAGCAGGGATCCAGGATTAGTAAGACAAACTGGAGCAGTGAGCCCAGGATAACATATTGAGTGGCAAACTGCTGGCTTACCCAAACCAAACACGTAGATAAACCATGTCATCCATCCCACTGGCATTCTTAAGGATCAGAGTTGCTATAAATTTGATATGTACGATACGGCTCTCAAAAAAGTTGAATGAGGGGCTCGTGGGTGGCTCAGTCGGTTAAGCCTCCGACTTCGGCTCAGGTCATGATCTCACGGTTCATAGGTTCGAGCCCCGCATCGGGCTCTGTGCTGACAGCTCAGAGCCTGGAGCCTGTTTCGGATTCTGTGTCTCTCTCTCTCTCTGACCCTCCCCTGCTCACGTTCTCTCTCTCTCTCAGAAATAAATAAAACATTAAAAAAAAGTTGAATGATATATCACTAAAATACAGTACTGAAAGAAAGAGGGGCAAGAGCTTGATTCTTCTCTCCTGTCATGTCATTGAACCACAGGTCATATCCTGGCATTGTTCCATATTCTTAAAAGGATACACAGCCTGAGCAGACTTAAGGGAAAAACAAACAGGATAATTATGAAAAGCATAATGCAGCATAAGACTGATTTAGGGATTAGAGATATTATGTCTGAAAAAAGAGAAGAATTTTATAGGATGGAGATATAATAAACAGTTTCAAGTAATTGATGCTAAGTATGATGAATACAGAATACTTAGATTTTCCTAAGAGATAGCAGTGTAAACTTATTGTCAGATGCCCCAGGTAGATAGATTTCAATCTTATGTAAAACACGTCCACCATCCAGAGTTCATCAAGGATGAAATGATTTGAACTGAAAAGTCATGAGTTCTCTATCCCTGGAGGTGCTCAAGCAGAGACAACAGGCTATTAGACTGGATGTGCTTTGTGAAATCTTTCAGTTCAGGGATCTCAGTCATCTGTGATTCTGGATTTGCGGGAGTCACAGCTCTCATGTCTTAATTCTTGGGCTGGGTTGTAAACTCCATAAGGACATTGCACATTATTCATCTTTGTTTTCCTCAGAGCACCCAGAACAATGTTTTCCTTATTTTCCATTTTAAAAGAGTCCTTGGAGAAAGAACAGGCATATGGTTTATGAAACAATTATAGGCTTGGTTTCAACACTGTTTTAGACCCACACTAGATTTGTAGTATTTGTGTAGGAGTAGCAGCTAAGAATATAGTACTTCTATTTTTGACTGAAATATACCAGGAAGGGAAAAGAGGGTTCATTTTTAAATTTCAATCTTGTAGTTGAATTTATGAAGCCTCGGCTTGCTTTCCTTTTGACCACAGGAGGATGGAGGGTGTGCCCAAGCAGAGTCAGATAAACTGAAGAGCCAGTACAAGGATGTGGTGGTCTCTGAGATCTAAAGGGGTGGGTGGGGGGCAGCATGGTACAGCCTCGAGCCACAGTCTTAGGGCATGCAGGTGGGCAGAGCTGCAAGAGACATGTCAAAAGCCCCATCCATGAAGGGGGATCAAGGCCCCAGCTAGAAGATAAACCCAAGGGTGATGTGCCAGGTGAACCTGACTGAGAGAAGGAAGAACCTTATAGGAGGGATCTGAACTTGCTAGAAACAGCTGTCAGTGGTGTGTGTGTGGTGGGGGGGATGTCTTATGGCGGGTGTGGGTGACTAATGGTATGAGTTATCTTTGTAGATTCCCTTCTATCTTAAGTCCTCGGTTATGAGCTACTTTGTTTAGTGCACCTAGGGCCACGGGCCTCGAAGAGACTGGTGGTCCCCAGAATGGAACATATTTCATATTTCTGTTTCTTCCTGGACTCAACAGAAGAGGACCAGGTCTGTGACTCTACTTTTCCTCTGAATTGATTTTAGTTCTGAGAGAGGCCAGATGCAAAGCAGTAACCAGGAGACAAATAATATCCCATGCTATTTCTTTCTTCTTCTGTTCATGAGCATAAGGAAAATCAGGGACACCTGGAAAACGTTATTCTAGGTTCTATGTTTCAGAGGCTTGGACCCAAGCTTGTCTCCTCACTGAAGTTCAGGCATCTGCCATTTTCCAGGGTTTCCTTTCTGTTGACAAGTACATGTTATGTAAATGAGCATCTGCAATGTTTTGGGGCCACACAATCATGACCTTCTCAGCCCTGACAGGATGTTAAAAAAAAGAACCATTTCTGGGTTCAGTCCTGTCAACAAGGGCTGGTGCGTGAGGGTTGGAGTCAAGTGAGCAGAGCCTCGTTATCACCACAGACCATGTCTGCCAGCAGGGAATGTTCTGTTTATTTTCCACACTGAAGGTCTGAGTGATCCCTCTGCTGTTGCACTATTTCCCTGAAATTGAATGATAGACCCCGAGAAGGCTGTCTATTCATCCAACATCTGTTTCTCCGATTTTCCAGGCTCCTTGTTGTTTTGGAGTGCTCAGGATCAGTGTTTTAAGTGCATGTGGGCATAATATTCAGTATATTAATACACACCAGAGACAGTTCTGCCTACTAGAAAGCCAGGTACTACAGGGTTATAAAAGTCATTTGATACCTTGTAAAGCCCAAGACACCTCACCAATGCCCAGGCCCTGTTACTTGATGTAGTCAGGTGATAACATGTGTACACTTGTACAGCCTTCTCCAGCAAGTGCCAAAAGTTCATGCTAAGTACTACATAAATTATCACCTAATTAAGTACTGTTATGGTTTGGATTGGGGGGAAGTGTAAACTCAATTCTCCTTGGAGAGCAATATGCAGAAATATGATGTGGAATTAATTGTATGGGTCCGGGTCAAAGATCAAAGTACAAGTGGAATTGCCTTTGCAAAGGGAGAATTCGGAAAAGATTTTTGTTGGCATCTGAATCATTTCATTTTTCATTATTTGGTTTCCACCAGCCTGCAACCACATTGGTTCCCCACCCCCTTCTTTCCCCAGACCTCTGTAAATAGGTTCCTGGGCATCCTCTCCCTTTCCTAATGCAGCTTTTGTCCATCCCAGCCCCTTGGTTAATCCGAAGAAAGAAAGACTTGAGATAATTTAGAAGACTTGGGGGTTTGAATGTCAGCTCTCTTAATTACTGGCTGACCCTGGGCAAGTTACCTAAGTTTTGGAGCTTTAGGTTCCTCATCTGTACAATGGGGATAATTATAGTCGCTATGGCATTAGGTTGTGGCAGTATAAATGAGATAATCAATCCCCTAGTACACTTGCACGATGAGACAAGGGATCAATAAATACCAACTGCTATCCCCAATCTTCTCTTCCTTCTTAGACTGACAGGGGCACAGAGCCCTTTGGTGATCGCGAGTCATCCCTCTGTTTTGGGGTTGTCACTTATTCTCCACCGCAGATATTGTTCAACTTAAGGGTCCATTCATCCATTTATAAGTTTAATAGATTCATTTGTTAAGCCTTCTATATGTAGTAGGTACTGTTCTATTTGCTAGTTCCTGAGGCTGCAAATTTTCTGAGCTTGAATCTCTTCTGTGATCCTGTTTTTGGGATCAAGTATATTTTCTTTGGTCTCCTGGGAAGCTTTTCCTGCCCCCCTCCCCACTCCAGCTGAATTAGTGTTCCCACTGAACTCCATTATTAATCTATCAGTGGCTGTGTGGCAGGATGGAAAAAACGTGGGCTCTGGGGTTCAACTCTTTGATCTTGAGCAGGTGTTTTTATTCCTCCATGACTTAGTTTCTTTATCTGCATTCCTCACAATAGTACCCACCTCTCTGGTTTTGTGCTGGTCAGTTACCAGTTTGCTCTCAGATCCATTATTCACTTTTCTTCTGAAAACTTATCTCTTGCCTCCCACCTGTGTCCAGTCAATGGGAGACACTGGAAAGAGATTAGAAAGCCAGGGAAGGGTGAAGCAAGGTGATTGGAGTCATTCCTCCAGGGTCCCAGCCCCTGCTGGGTAGTCATTTGTGGATCAAGTTTCTTCTGGTCATCCTGGTTCCTCAGCTATGGAAATACCACCCCATCCCTGTATCCCCTTGACCTACACCTTCATAGGTGTGGTTGTATTTTCATGTTTCTTCCCTTCTTTGGGCTGCCTTACAATTCTCTGTTATATTTTTGCAGCTTCTCCAGTACCTTTGTAACTAAGTTTCTGCATTAAATTCTATCTATTGAACTATTAGAATGGGCTTTATTTTCTTTAATGTATAGAGTTTTTGTGAAACTACATGGATTCATACATATCTCTTTAGGTAGTTACTACTATGTAGTGAATATTCAACACATTTAGTTATTCCATTTTATTGGGGGCTTACCATGTTATACTATCAGTGTTGGTTTATTTGACATGTATCTGTGACATTGAAGTTGGCTTTGTGTTTATCCTGTATACCCCCACGTCTACTATAGTATCTGAGAGATGACAAGTGCTCATGAAATGGGTAATGGCTGTCCTTCATTTAGACTTTCCTTTACCCAACTTGTCCATCTCTCCCACTTCCTGTCTTTCCAGGGCCTGGATTCTTTCCTGGAACCCAAGCTGGCAGAAGATCGCTGACCTACAGATCAGTCTTGTGGGGGTGGCAATCTCCGTTTGCCTGGATGGATGTGCAAGCCCCCAGACTCCCCATCATGGTCTTTTCTCTCTCTGCTTCCTACTTCTTCAGCTCGTGTGGCTGCACTGGCTAGGGGATTGGTGTGGACTGTCGCCACCATCCCCTGCTGCTCAGCAACGTCCCCCTGTGGTCCTCCCTGCTGGAACTGTCCTCTTCATTCCTGCCAAGCACTGTGTGTGTGGGCAAACAGCCAGGCCCTGGGCCCTCCTTCTTTTTCTTGTGAGTGGATATGAAGGATCTCACACTCCAACACCTTCAGGTCATTCTCTACTGATACAGAGATTTTCTCTCTTTCAATTGATTTCTGGTACATTTTTTGAAACACTAAGATATTCTCCAAACACTGTCAGGCCTTTCCTGAAGTTCCATGCAACATGGATTCATCATGAGATTGAGCTCAATCAACATGAGATTGAGCTCTAAGATGTAATGTTTTCCATGTTTGTTATGGGCAGACCCTACTTCATTAGTCCGTATCCCTTCAGAAGAGCAAACCTTCATGACCAGAGCTTAGTCGTTTGAAATTTCACTTCACTAGGGTTTTATCTTTACATTCCGTAGAAGGGGACAAATAACAAGGGGAGTCCATTAAATGCAGTGGTGGTTAATTGAATACTTGCTGTGATCCAGTGACTTTGTTGAGTGCCTGAGACACCCATGGGGACAAGACACAAATTACAGTCTCAAGGAGACAGCAGTCAGGAGGAAAGAGAAATCTCTGCAATAATGACAAATGATGGCTTTTCATGTGAAAAGTGCTTTGTGAACATAGAGAGGGAGTCTTGATTCTCCCAGAGTAGAGATTCAGGGCATTTGGAGAGGAGGTGAGGAGAGATAGTGATGAAGTTGATAGCAGAGATATTTTGAAAGCTAATGGTTAGGTAGCTGGCTTCTTTAACCCTAGACCTCTCTGATTAGGATACAGTTTCCCAAAGCATTCTGTAAAGTGCCTGACAAGAGAGGACTGGTTTATTAATTATGACTGTTAATAAGTACTCTGAGATTTTTGCATGTTTCAGAGTCAACAAAGCAAAGTTATATCTTATTTGTCCTTTTTTGCTTACACTTCTATTACTATTACTGTAGATTCTGCTACTGCTCTCATGATCACTACTTCTGCCGTCACTATGGCTACCATTATTAGAACTACTTTTTACTTCTAGTCCCATTGGCACTACTAAGTCATACTTACTTTTACCAGACATCATTCTAAGTTCATTGTTTATTTAAGAGAAAAAAACTGCATCAAATTTTAAGAAGAAGTTTCAAAGGTATTGCTTAAAAAAAGCGGTGATGATTTCACCAGAAAAACTTAGTTAATAACACGATCCCCTTTCCCAAAGCATTCTAATAAATTATGTTCTCATTCTGGGTGGTTGTTCTGCTTTCCTTTTCTCCATGTTGTCTCGGTAACTATTTTTTTTATGGATGGTAATCATTTGTCCCAGCCAAATGGTCGTCTTTTTTAAAAGTATCGATCACAAAATCTTCTTCCCCTCTGTATCTTTCCAAACTATTTTGCATAGGACTTTGAATACTAAAAAATGCCAAATGTCTGACAGTGGATAAGCTATGTGCATACAGTCCTCTCCAGTCATGAAATGTTCTTAGTTCCTCAAATGTAATTTAATGCCTTGCAATTTAACGCCTCCATGTCTTGCACATGTTCTTGGTCTCAAGCAGGAACCACCTTTTTTCTTTCTCTGACAGGTCAACCCCTGGGTGTTCTTAATGTCTAATTCAGAGGTCCCCTCACCAGAAAACCATTTCCTTAGCTGGAGGTTGGGATTAGATGCAGCCTTTCCATTTTTATCACACTCTGTGCTTCTTCTTTTCCATCATGTACATGTTCAGTGCGCTACATATTATAATTTACCATATACGATTATGTTTGTTTGTCACTGATTCACCTTTTTTTTGGTCAATCCATCTATACTACAAACTCTTTGGAGGAAAGGATTTTGTATTCCTGATACTAACTACCCTCTCTGTCACACAGTAAGTGTATTTCTGGAATGAATGAACACATGAAGTTAGATCCAGGGACCACACTGAGGAGGGATAAAACTCATTTTCCTAGTCCTAAGCTTTCTATGAACAGAATTCATCTGGTTGCATCGCAGTACTTTTTTTCATTTCCAAATTTAGCTCCATTAAACTATATGTATTTTTTTGTCCATTGGACCCACCCCCTGTGCTATAATGGCCTCAGTGGTGGAAATGTTTCACTCACTTTGGCAGAGTAAGAGAATGAGATTGGAGAGCACATCAAACATCAGCAGCTCAACTGAGGGAGCTGGAGTCTTTATTTCCAGTCCAAGAACTGGATATGTTCTCAGGGTGGGAAGGACGGAGTATAATAATTTGTGTGAGACTCTCAGCTGGCAACATTAATAAGAAACTGCCTCTCTCAGGTTTGAATGGCATGAGCTCAGAAAGGCCCTGTGAGGCTCAGTCTGTTTTAAATATCTCTCAGCTTGAATCATCTTGGTACCAGCTCCTCCAAATTCACGGTGCCTTGGACAGTTTCCTCTCTGGAATGGAGTGTGTTTGTTGGCCGGGGAAGGCTAGGCAAGGGCCATCCTGGATTCGCTGATTCATGGAGGAATGTTGTAGTTAACTGGGTAAGAAAGTTTGAAAGAAGTCACTCAGAAGACCAGCAAGATGTTGCCTTTCAAACAAGTTACCTTCAAATAAAGTTACCCTCATTTACTTCAGAGACTTATTTTGGCTTCTAGATATCTAAAAAAAGTTTGGACTGAAAATCACAGTCTGGGAGAAATCTCATAGCCCATTACAGATAAATAGAAGTTGGAAGGGCATATGGGACTTCAAGAGATGTGGAGGAACAATAAATACTACCTCCCCTCAACCCCTGCTCTGACATCACTGTCTGCAGTGAGAAATAGGATAAAAGAGTAAGGCACATAGGGTCAAAATACCACCTCTTGACTGATAGTGGCAAGATTAGAGCACATATTTAGTGAGGCAGCCAAACAGACTATGTAAGTCATAGGCAATGCTAAATCCTGAGACTTGGGGGTATCAGACAACAGAGGACAGATGTACCCTGTGAACAAGGAGGGATGCATATGTTCCCAAGAAGAAGGAGACAAGAAGGAACAGGCATGCCTTTCTTTGTTTTTTAAAACTCACCCATTGGATATGTCTTTCTTCTTCCACTAGGGTGTAGTGAGTGTGGGGCAGTGGGGCTGATGACACTCCATTGATAGGTCTCCTTTTATGTGGAAGGAAAGATCAGGAATGGTAAAGAAGCATCCTCTCCCTAAGCCATCTGAGCACCAGACGCCCACCATGTGTCTTGCGTGTTGCTTACGTCTGATGTGGCCCTCACCACAACCCAAGATGTGCTAAGGATCAAATCCGTACTTTAATGATCTGGTTTATATCAGAGTTCCACCATCGGCTAGCTTTGGGACTGTAGGCAAATGATGCAGTCCTGTGAGTGAGTTTCTTAAAGTGCAAAGTGGAGGTCATGGCCATGATTTATCTTACCACCCTATCTTACGGGGTGCCATGGGTGTTAGTTAATTAGAAGACACAAGGCAGAACACAGTTTCTTTATTATACCACACTTAGCAAACAGTGTACATGTGTATTATTATTGTCACAGATTAACAAAAACAGCAACAACAAAGCTCAGAAAAGTTGGGTAATTTGCTGATAGTGCCATAGATAATAAATGTCACACAAAATGTGGGACTGTCTGACCCTGATGCCCATGCTTGTTCTGCTTCATTATGCTTCTCTGAGAATGTTGTCTAAGTATAAAGTAATAGTGGTGTCCAAAAGGAGTGATTGAATTGATCCCCTACCTCCCCACCCATGGTGATCAATGTCACCTTCATTAGTTACAGAAGCGCCAGGTGACCTAGTTAGTCCCACTGCATAGAACTCTGTTGGTGGCAACTCTGTGAGGTGAGCATGACCTCTCTCTAGCCGTGGGTCCTGCTTTACCACCGGAACAACACCTTGAAATCTCATAAAGTCCTCCTACACAATATCTTATTTTTCTGGCTTCTGTTGCCATTTTCATAGGTGTTATGATTCAGCTCACTGGGTTGTTGGGAAATAGACAATCTCTTTGTGTTCTGAGCACCCCATGTCAATGTGTGGAGGGGGAAGGGGTTCTCTCCACACCACCAAGCAATTCTTGGGATGCCAGCGATGTGACCTACAATTCAACTCCATTCTGATACTAACCTGATCCAGAGACAGCATCAGGTTTCACAGGTTGAGGGCCTGGTCTTCCACGAGTACTCCTCCCACCTCCACTTCAGATGCCAGTCCAAAGTCCAGGCTGCCGTTTGGCCTTCTAACCAACTGGCTACAAATCAGAGGTTCACATAACCCCCTCCTTCCTTAGGTTTAGTTACTTTGCTAGAGCAGGTCACAGAACGCAGGAAACGTTTTATTTGCTAGATTATTTTTTATGAAAGATGTAATTCAGGAATAGCCAAATGGAAAAGACGCATAGGGCAAGGTGGGGAAAGGTCGTGGGGCTCCCATGCCCAGTCAAAACGTGCTGCTCTTCCCAAATAGCCATGTATTTATCCATCTGGAAGCTCTCTGAACCATGGCCTTTTGGGTGTTTATGGATGCTTTACTCCATAGGTATGATTGATTAAATTATTGGCCATTGGAGATTGATCCAACCTCCAGCCTCTGCCCCCTCCCAAGAGGTCCCCTGACTGAAAATTCCAACATGCTAATCCCAAGGTTCGTTCTCCTGGTGACCAGCCCTCTTGATCAGATAGGGTCCAAAAGTCACCTCCTTAACATAACAAAAGCTCCTTTACTGGTCTCATCACTTAAGAAACTTCTAGGGTTTTTGGGACCTGGTGAGCCAGGAAATGTGGATGAAAATCATATATATATGAGAAATATATGAGAATGTATGAATATGTATCTGATCATCTGAATATTCATATATATGTATATATATTTGATAAAGATTTATTTTATTTTTTTTAGAAAGAGAATGTATAAGCAGGGGAGAGGAACAGAGAAAGAGAGAGAGAATCCCAAGCAGGCTCTATGCTCAGTGCAGACACCAATGCAGGGCTCAGTCCAAGGCTCAATTCCATGACTCGGAGATCATGACTTAAATCGAAATTAAGAGTCAGACACACAGCTGACTGAGCCAACACAGGCTCCCCAAATATGTATTTTTTTATAAATCACAATAATTCTCATGAATTACTAACTTGAGTCATGCCAGGACATTCCTGGGGCCCAAATACCGTCTTCCACTTGGGTTTTGTCTTCCATATCTTATATAGTCCCAGATCTCACTCTTCTCTTCAGACCCCACACCTATCCCACCCAAGTCTGACCACTTCCATTTTGGTGCCACCATGGTTCCTGTCCGTCATTTCTATTACAACCACTTATTTTCACTCAGGCACAGTTCTTTTTTTTTTTAATTAGTAAGATGTCACATTTTATTGAGATAATAGCTGATATTCAAAGAAATATAAAGATATTAAGTGTACAGTTTAATTACTTTTAACAAATACATACAGGCTGTATAACCCACATGCCTCTCAGCTATGCAACATTTCGTCCAGGAAATTTCGTCCCTCATGCCCCCTTCTAGCCAATTTCTGCACATCCTTTCCTCCAAGCCAGCCACTGTTCTAATTTCTTTTTTTTTTTAATTTTTTTAATGTTTTATTTATTTCTAGGAGAGAGAGAGAGAGACAACGTGAGCAGGGGAGGGTCAGAGAGAGAGGGAGTCACAGACTCTGAAACAGGCTCCAGGCTCTGAGCTGGCAGTCAGCACAGAGCCCGACGCGGGGCTCGAACCCACGAACCGTGAGATCATGACCTAAGCGAAAGTCGGACGCTTAACCGACTAAGCCACCCAGGTGCCCCTCCTCGATCTTTTCTTGTGAGATGTCTGTTCAAGTATTTTGCTTTCCACCTACCCCTACCTTTTCTATACAGATTGCTTGATTTTTAGGTTTTGAGTTGTAAGTACTTATAGATTATGGATACAATCCCTTGTTTGACTTATACTGCAAATATTTTCTCCCATTTTGTGGCCTGTCCTGTCTTTTTCTTAAGGGTGTCTTTTGAGAATTGAAGTCCAATTCTGATAAAATTCGATTTATGAGTGTTTTCTTTGAGTACTTTCACGGTTCTGAAAATCTTTACCTACACCAATGTTGATGATTTCAGTACCTCATAGTTTGCATTTTACCTGTGGGTCTATAATCTTTTTTGAGTTATTTTTTCATGTGTGGGTGAGGTGAGCGTTTACACTTTAAAAATGTTCTTCTATTGCATTGCTTTGTGTATTTTATCAAAACTTAATTGACTATATGAGTTGGAGTGTACACCTTGCTTGTTCCCATCCTTAGGGGAAAAGTTTTACACAGATTAATTTGTGAATGTTAAATCTACTTTTCATTCTCAGATGAACCCCTCTGATTCATAAACCATTGCCTTTTTAATATATTGCAGGATTTGAATGGCCAATATTAAAAAGTATTTTTTCTATTATATTCATGTGAAATGTTGATTATTAGTTCTCTTTGAATGTTTTTGAATGATTTTGCGATTGTGGTTATACTGCGCTCAAAAAATAAGTGTGCAAGATTATTATTTTTTACTTATTGAATAGAATTCACCAGTGTCACCATGTGGCTCTGAGCTTTTCTTCATGGTATACTTCTAAAATACTAATTCAATTTTATTAATAAATATAAGGCTACTCTGATTTTCCATTTCTTCTAGGTAGGGGCACCTGTGTGGCTCAGTCAGTTGAGCATCTGACTTCGGCTCAGGTCATAATCATACGGTTCATGGGTTTGAGCCCCCATTGGGTTCGCTGCTGCCAGCCTCTCAGCAAGGAATCTGCTTCAGATCCTCTGTCTCCCTCTCTCTGCCCTTCCTCTGCTTGCACTCCCCCCAAAATAAATGCATGTTTTTTAAAAAACCTATGGTAATATTCCCTGTTTCATTCCTGATACTAATAATTTGGCCTAGGCAGAGGTTTCCCAATATTATTGAACTTTTCAGAGACCAAACATTTAGTTTTACTGATTTTATCTATACTTATTTATTTTCTAAGTTTGTATTATTTTACATTATTTTTTTCTTCTATTGACTTTAGACTTAATTTCCTCTCATTTTTCTGGCTTCTGTGATGGAAACTTAGATCCTTGACTTTAAACCTTTATTCTTTTCCAATATAAGCATCTAGAGCTATAAAAATTTCCCGTAGCAGTGCTTTACTTATCTCCCAATGCATGTTTAGATATGTCTTAATTATCACTCCATTGAAAAAATGTTCTTTTAAAAAATGTTTATTTGTTTTTGAAAGAGACAGAAAAAGTGTGAATGGAGGGGAAGGAAGGGGACCAGAGGATCAGAAACAGGCTCTGTGCTGACAGCAGAGAGCCTGATGCAGGGCTCAAACTATGACCTAAGCTGGATGCTTAACCGACTGAACCACCCAGGCGCCCTGAAAATATTTTCTAGTTTAGATTGTTAGTTATTCCTTGACCTCAGTTGATTTGAAGTGTGCATTTTGCTTAATTTTCAAGTATTTGGAGATTTCCAGATGACACCTTTTTTTTTGTATCAATTTCTATTTTAATTCTGTTGTATTTAGAAAACACACGTGTATAATTTCATTTCTTCCAAAGCTATCTTGGTAAATATTCCAATGAGAAGTGAAAAAAATGTATAATTTTGAAGCTGATGTTTGTGACATTCTGTAAATAAACAACAAGGACAATTTAGTTGATAGGGCTATTCAGATTTTCTAGGTAATTCTTCAATTTTTGTCTGCTTCTGGTATGAAATACTGATACAGTAGTATTGAGCTACTCCATTGTTATATTTTTAAATCTATTTGTCCCTTTAGTTCTTTAGTTTTTGATTCATGTACTGTAAGGCCTTTTCATTTGGTAATTATATATTTAGTATTGCTATTTCTTCTTGATGAATTGACTATGCTATCATTTAAAAATATCTCTTTTTATCTCTAGTATTCCTTGTTTTAAAGTGTATTTTGTCTGATATTAATATAGACACTCAAATTTCTTATAATTAGTGCTGGTATGATAGTTGGTTTTCCATTATTTGTCTTTAGTATATCTTGTCTTTCAATGTAAAGTGTATCAAAAATATACAGCATATGATTGCATCTTGCTTCCTGTTTTTAAATTCAATCTAAGAATTTCTTCCATTGATTAGTGTTCTTAGTCCATTTGCATGATTACTGATATTTAAATTTTTAATCAATTATTTTGATTTTTTTGTCTACTATGAATTAAGGCCATGTCCTTCACATAAGAGCCCTTTCAAAAGTATATTTTTATTTGTCCTTCTATCCTTTGTGCTATTTTCTCTTCTCTTTCTTTTTTTTAACTTTATTTATTTTGAGAGAGAGGAAGAATGAGCAGGGGAGGAGAAGAGAGAAAGGGAGAGAGACAGAATCTCAAGGAAGTTCTACACTGTCTGCATGAAACCTGATGTCGGGCTTGAACTCACAAACTCATGATATCATGATCTGAGCTGAAATCAAGAGTTGGATGCTTAACCAGTTGAGCTACCCAGATGCCCCTGTGCTACTTTTCTATATATTTTAGGAAAAAAATTTATATTTTTCTATATATTTTTCCTTTGAGTCAATTATTTTTTAAGTAAATTAAGCACCAAGATCAAAATTATTTTGTATTATCCATACAGTTACCATTTCTGGTACTTGTGTGTGTGAGTACATCTGAGTACTTATCTGGTGTAATTTCTCTTTAGCCTGTGGAACTTCCTTTACTGTTTTTTAATTTAGGTCTTCTGTTGATGAATCCTCTGTATTCAGAGGATTTTATATCACCTTTATTTTTGAAGCATATTTGTGTTGGATATAGAACTCTAGTTTAAAAAAAAAATTAAGCAATTCAAACATGTTTTATTGTCTTCTGGATAACACTGCTTCTGACGAGAGACCAGCAGCCACACTTACTGTTGCCTTGCAGGTAATGCATCTCTTTCTATAGCTGCTTTTAAGCTGTTCTTTTCACCTTTGTTTTTTATTTTTTAGCAATCTTATTATGAGATGCCTAGATGTATGTCTTCTTCTTTGGGTCTGATATTAATGGCTTTTATTTTTTCATCAAATTTGGAAAATATGTGACCAAATGTTTTTGGGTTTTTTTGTTTTGTTTTGTTTTGTTTTGTTCTTCTTGTTGTTGTTTGTTTCTGTTTTTGGCTAATGTTTTTTTGCTCTGATTTCTCCAACCTCTTTTCTTGGGGAATCTATTCACACCTGTCTTAGATCACCTGTGCTTATTCTGCCAAGGCTCTGCTCATTTTTCCAGGCCTTTCTTTTTCTGTGTTTTCCTTCT
Source organism: Hyaena hyaena (assembly GCF_003009895.1). NCBI lineage: Eukaryota > Metazoa > Chordata > Mammalia > Carnivora > Hyaenidae > Hyaena > Hyaena hyaena. Next base: position 70,191 of record NW_024081237.1, on the reverse strand, counting down.
GTTTGAATTGTTTCTGTCGCCCTATCTCCAAGACACTATTCTTTCTCCAGAAGCATCCAATTTGTCACTAAACCACTCTATTGAATTCTTTACTTCAGATATTATAATTTTAGTTTTGGGTTTAGAGGTTTTATTTAGTTGTTTGTTGTTTTTTTTTTACAGTTTCCATTTATCTTATATTCTGTTTTCTGTTTTACTGTGTCATGTTTTTCTTAAATATTTTGAACATATTTTATAATAATTATCTTAGAGTCCTCATCTGTTAAATCCAAGCTGGCTAAATAGAAGTAGACACATCTGTTTCTACTGACTTGTCTTTCACCTGCTTCTTCACATTCCCAGTAACATTGTACTTTATGCTGGAGATGGTGAATCCTTCACAGTTGAATGCCTGGATTTTGTGTTCCTTTAGCATTGTTGAGTTTTGTTCTGGTAGCCAGTTAACGTACTTGTGGGCCTGCCTGAACTTCTTTGAGGACTTTTTAAAGCTTTGTTAGAGTGAGTAAGGGGAGTCCTCACTTCAGCTTTAGGGGAGGCACTCTTCCTCACACATGATGTTTCAAATGTCTCAGCTGAAGGCCTGGTTTAGCAAGTTCCCTCCACTCTGTTTGGTTGGAGCTGTAACATCTCTCAGTTTTTGCTGTCTCTGAAATCTGTTCTGCTCATAAATCCCTGGTCATATTTTTCACCAGGTGTTATGGGTTGAAATGTGTCATTCACCATCCCCCAGATGCCCCAATCCTATGTTGAATTCCTAACCTTCAGTATCACATAATGTGATCTTATTTGGAAGCAGGATCATTGCAGATAAAGTTAGTTAAATTAAGATGAGGTCACACTGGAGTAAGGTGGAATCCCCATCCAACATGACCAGTGTCCTTATAAAAAGGGGAAATTTGAACACAGACATGAGCATAGGGAGAATGGCAAGTGACCATGAAGGCAGAAATCAGGGTGATGTGTTCACAAGCCAATGAATCCCAAAGATTGCCAGCAACCATCAGAAGCCAGGGGACAGGTATGGAACAGATCCTTTCCAGGATGCATGGGTGGCTCAGTCAGTTAAGTGTTCAACTTTATCGCAGGTCATGATCTCATGATTTGTGAGTGCAAGCCCTGCAGTGGGCTCTGCACTGTCAGCTTAGTGCCTGGAAACTGCTTCGGAATCTGTGTCTCCCTCTCTGTCCCCCGCCCCTCTCTCTTTCAAAAAATAAATGAATAAACATTTAAAAAATAGAGATCATTCCTTTTATAGCCCTCGAATGAACCAAGCCTGCCCACACCTTGATCTTGGTTGGACTTGTAGCATCCTGAACTTGAGACAAATTTCTAGTGTCTAAGCCATGTGATCTATGGTACTTTGTGACAGCAGCCTAGGAAATGAATATACCAAGCCTCACAAAATTGCCCTTTAGTATATATGCAACTTACTAATAACCCAAGACTCAAGGAGACCACTCAGAATATTTCTGGATTTCCGCCTTGGCACAGTTCCATTTGTCCTTTCCATCTCTGCCCCTTCAGCTCAGAAAGACCACACCCTGCTTGGGCTTCATCTCCTTGCATTGCAGGAGAACATTCTTCCAATAAGGAAGCTGTGCAAATGTGGGCCATTCCTCATATTCTTCTTGTCCACCTCAGGCAGCACAGCTCTCCATTGCCTCTTGCCCAACGTCTGAATTATTTCATGTGTTTCCTGCTGATTTCAAAGTTTAGGATGAGAGGGTAGTCCTGTAGCAATTACTCTGTCATGATTATCTAGTATGATTTTTTTTTATATGCCAGACCAACCCTTTATATGGATAACTATATGAAAAATGATAACTTATGTTCCCCTCTTCCCTCTTTCAATACTGTATGACACAGGAAACACACATACATTCAACCAATTCTGTATTCCTTCTTCCTGCCCTTGACTATGCTAAGCACTTAGAGAAGAAAATAATATCCATTCTTGTCAAGTGGGAGTGCAGACAAGAAAAATTACTATTGCAATACAATTTAAGAACCTTGAGAGGGTAGGGCAAGGCATTATGGGAACACTGTAAAAAAGTGCCTACTGTCACTTGATACTCAGCAAGTGCTCAAAAATGCTTGTCAAATTCAAGAGTGACCACCATATATATTCTGCAGGATTTCCAAAATGCTTCATTAGTTTATTCATTTAAAAAATACTTACTCATACCTACTATGTGATAAACTCTGTTACAAGAATATGGAAAGTAGCCGCAAACAAGAGAGCCCAAGATGTTTCCTAAACAAATCCATTAATGCAAAAATACCTTATTAATAAATTCCTTTCATAGATACTTATTAAACACCTTCTATGTTGTAGGCACAGTTATAAAAATCTTACCTATTCTATTTTTAATGCTTATTTATTTTTGAGAGACATAGTGTGAGCAGGGGAAAGGCAGAGAAAGGGGATACAGCATCTGAAGCAGACTCCAGGCTCAGAGCTGTCAGGACAGAGCCTGATGTGGGGCTCAAACCCATGAACTGTAAGATCATGACCTGAGCCAAAGTCAGATGCTTCACTGACTGAGCCACCCAAGTGCCCCAAGACTTACCTACTCTTTAAATAAATTAGTGAAAACAATCTATCACTGATATTATATAGAAATAGAATTTAAGACCTAAGTTCTGTTTGAGGCACAGGCACATAATAACAATGGTAGATTTCACATAACATGAGGCAGACTGTCTTGGGAGAATCTTCCAGAGACATGATCAAGATCTGATTCCATGATTCTTGCGGTCTGCCATCTGCTTGAGAATATAAAATGTTTAAGAAAATGGAGAGAAAGAATGAGGGGGTTTTCTTTGTGAAAAGTTTCTCAAGTGTCCGTTCCAATCCTTTCCTGGTCATGAGTGAAGGGGTGAGGGTGCTACGTCTTTCTCATACTTGGAGAGCTTGTTTCAATAGGAGAACTCACAAAGCTTCAGTTACATTCCCTGCAGTTGGTAAACACCAAGGACTCAGACATACTGTCTCCTCAGGGAAACTATAGCTACCTGTGATGGGCCAGAGAGAGAAGACTACAGTGCTTGGCAAGTAACCCGAGGAGGGAGACGTACAAGAGCATGTTTCATGGGCATGGGCATGACATGGACATGCCAGAGCTAGGCTGGATGCCCGAGTAGACTGCCTGGGAGCACGTTTGGACTCACATAGTGCAGTGGATGTGGACCTCATCTTTGAGGATCTAGGATGGGGAAAACAGCCAGCTGAAGACAACGCATTGTCCACATCACAGAAGCTGTAGTTGGAGGGGCCAGCAGAGACTCTTCAAAACAACTTTCAAAGCATCTACAAGAAAAGAGCTACTGCTGTCACTTTGCCAGGTCCAGAGAGCATGAAGCCCTTCACGCCAGCCAAAACTGCCTTTTCTCCTCCTCTTCTCCTTGGCAGTCCATCCTCTTTACCTTTTATGAGGTGTGGAGCAGCAGCTAGTGAGTGGAGAAGGAAATGGAAGAGAAAGAGTGCAGAAGCCAAACACAGCCTTCTCTAAGGACAGCCATCCATCTTGCCTCAGGTGAGGGTAGGATGGGAGGAGTCTAGCCTTGAATGCAGATTGCAATGTGGCCGGTACCTTGGGCAGACACTTTCAGTAACTGAATTGAAGTTATGTTTTGTGACTTGATATGGTTGTAGAACTATAGGAACTAAATGAAAAATTATGGTTGCTGAGAATTTTTCATATTCCCCCCCTGAATACATTTGAAAAAGACCCTAAGAGACAAAGACTCCATGTTTTTGATGACATCTGGTGAGTTGCATTTGTCTTATCTGCTGACTGCACTTTTGCAAGGTTTCTTTAGCTACTGAGAGGGATTTCATGTATTTCTTTTCCAGTCCTCAGACTGATGACTTCTGTCAATAGTATCCACATGAATTTTAAGATCTCAGCACCTGGAAAATCAAGGGTTTTATGGTCTGTTGGCCAGAGTTGTCACAGGACTCAAGTTGGAGTGTTAAGGAAACTGGGTGTCAAGGAATCTCTTTTTCTGCTCTAAGGCTTTGTCAGAGATTTTGAGTGAGGTGGGGGAGGGCTGTCCACTGAATGACTAGGAAATTCCCTTTCAATGTTTGGTCATTTTATTCCCCAAGGGCAGGGATTCAGAGTGGGGCAATAACTAAAAAGCTCACTAACAATGAAAGACAGACAAACATTGGGGCTACACCAGAAGCTACTTTTTGGTGCCTCCTGTTGCAGAAGCTGCCTCTCCTGGTTATTTCTTGGGTAAATCTCCTCAGTCAGTTCCACCTGGAAAGACAAACAGCATTAAAACTAAAGAAAGTTCCATGGCCGGCTCTATGGTATTAGAATTATCACCTAACAAAATCACTGTCTGTAGCCAAAGGACACCTCGACACAGTGTCAGAGCAGGCATGGCTGATGGCGTCCTGGGGAAAAAAAGAAGCCTGTCTAGACAGATTGGAACGTCTCGTGTGCCTAATTAAACAGTCCCTCTTACAGCCGGTACTGTGTGAAAAGTTTGCTTGTTTATTAATTACTTGTGGAACATACCTTTAAAGAGGTGCCATGCACTTCATCTTCTTCCATGGATTCATGGGGATTGGGAGCCCAGAAGGGCCCTCGGATCAAATAATCCAATCCCGTGAATTTCCAGAAGAGAAAACCTGAAGATCAGAGAGAATGACAAGGATGACGGGGGAGCCAGTGTCAGTGACAACATTAGAATCCACTTTTCCAACCTCCAGCCCACAGCCTCTTCCATGAGGCCAGCCTGCCTGTTGTATAGACAGACAATGCTGCCACCCTAGAGGTGCTGCAGGGAAGACTCTTTGTTAAGATTTATTCCTCCCTGACTATCCTATTTATGAACATTCCCTCACTATTGGGTCATCCCTTTGGGCTGTGAGGCCAGCTATCTGCCTTTAAAGTATGAATACCCCTGGGGCGCCTGGGTGGCTTAGTCGGTTAAGCATCTGACTTTCGCTTAGGTCATGATCTCGTGGTTCGTGAGTTCGAGCCCCGCGTCGGGCTCTGTGCTGACTGCCAGCTCAGAGCCTGGAGCCTGTTTCGGTCTGTGACTCCCTCTCTCTCTGACCCTCCCCTGCTCAGGTTGTCTCTTTCTCTGTCTCTCTCCTAGAAATAAATAAAACATTAAAAAAGAAAAAAGTATGAATACCCCTGAATGGAGCAACACAACACAGGCTTGGATTCTCCTAGAAGCAGTCTCTGAGAAAAGGATTTGAGTGCAAGCAGTTTATTTTGGAGATGATTCTGGGAAACACTTGTGTGGGAGTGTGGGAGAAAACAGGGGAAGATGAGAAAACCCAGAGGGGTAAGCTGTTGAAAAGGCAACTGCTACAGGCAGCTGAGGGGCAAGCCATTTGGAGAATTCTGGAAGGAAATGGCCAATATATGTCAGAGCTGACCCATTAGAATGACAATAAAGTTGGGGAGGTTGTCACCCACTTCCAGGTGTCCTCAACTGACAACTACTCCCTAGGGCCATGGACTCTTTCTCTTCCTGTCTTTCTTGGGCCAGTCACCAGGGCAGAGAGCCACCGGTGTTTACAGCACTGTAAACAGCAGTGTACAACAGCCCTGTTGGCTACATCCTAGGCAGGGGGGTTGGGTAAGGCACAGGTAGCATCCACGTGTCAGAGTTGATGACTATCAGTCCTTCCTCACTTAGTGTGGACTAGACTGTGTGGCTCTAATCCCTGACATGTAAGGATAAAACATGGAGGAGAGCAGTCCATTTGCTGGGGGTGGACAGAGTTGAGTGAAGGATTTGGATAACCGGAGCACTGCCCAGGAAACAGCAGGCTCACATAGCTTCAAACAAGTTTAAAATGCAAAGTTCTGGAGGCCTGACCTGTTTATAGGTTACTTGACTCCTCTTAATGAATTACAGCCAGAAATTTATAGTCCCCAAGCCTGCCCACAACTTTCCTCCCTTCTTCTGCTTACACCCTCAATTTTAGTCAAAATACAGGGAATGAATCAAGGAGTAAAAGGCACCATAAGATTCACTGTAACTTAAGTGGTCTCAATCTATTTTCAAGTTAAACATTTGCATTCCATTTTATTTTATGGGATTCAATGAAATAGTATTAAACATTTTTTGATTACTGCCTCACTTAATCATTCGGTCAATCAATTAATCAATCAGTACAAGGGGAAAGTAAATTGGACTTGGAATTGGATTTAGTTCTGAAGCATTACTCAGTGCCTATTTAATCAGCAAGGCCTTAATTGGGAAATCTGTATCACTAAGACTTTCTTTCTGGAAAATGAGGTAGTCATAGCTTTTTGTGGACCTCTGTGTATTCTGTGAGGGATACATGGAATAATACACAGAAAAGCCCTCTGTAGCCTATAACACACATCTTACATTTGTTCTACAAATACTGTCTTGATGCCTGCTATCTACAGGCACTAGGAGAGTTGCTAGATGCATGGTGATGGAATACCCTGATCCACACTGTCATGGAGTCTACAGTTGATCTTCAGTGGCATTGCGACTCTTTACGACACCATGTTGGAAGCACAAACCCCATATACCATACAATCTCTGTTTTTATGGATTTTAGGATCTAAGGAAGAGCAGGTAAAGTTAATGGGAAAAAATGAGGCATTAGGTGTGGTTCTAGTGAGTGCTAAGGTACATGAAGAATGATTTGAAGGATGGATAGGATTTCAACAAAATCAACCGGGAAACATGGGGATAGCAGGCACTGTTGGGGCTCCGCCTAGATCTTCTTGGATTGCTTTACTGGCTCTTCGCGCCGCTCTCTCAGCTTCCGTGCTTGTTTGCCTCTAAAGCCTGCACCTGTGTCTCTTCTTTGGCGGGCTGCCCTTGGCTCTCCCCGCACTTGCAGACAGCTGCAAGTACCTGGGAGTTTACATCCCTGGGGCAGCCCTTCGTTGATGACTAATTAGCATGGGAGTCTGCAAGCTCAACTCTCTTGCCTGGGGTTGGGACAAACTTGGAGGCATAATTTACACTTGAGAGCTCCCTGAGGGTATTACGTGGAAGTTACCCTCTCTGGGACTCTGCCTGAAATCACACCCTCCTCTGGCTTCTCCTTACCAGTCATGCTTCCCATATTCTTACTGGCTTCTCTTGGGCCACTTCCTTAATAAATTGCTCTCACACAAATTCTTGTCTCACAGTGTGTTTCTGGAAAAGGCAACCCAAGACACAGGGCATTCTGGGTGGAATGAATAACCTGGGGAAGGCAGAGAGCTTAGGAGAGTGGAAGGTGTGACCCGGGAACAGCATGGTTTGTGGCTTGTGGCTGGAGACTGTGCAGTTGACATTGAACCATGTCAAATTCATTCATTCATGAGACATTTTGGGGGCAATTCCTATGGGCCCAATGCTGGTTTTAGTCCTTGGGATATATGAATGGGGAAAATAATGACAATGTATATTCTAAATAGAACGGAAAGAAAATAAGGAATAGATACATTAAGTATGTTAATTTTATACACAGTGTGCTAGAGGATAAGAGATGCCTGAAGACTACGGAGGATTATTGATTTCATAGAACTTTGGAGAATATTCTGCCAGTGAGTTATGCTAAGGTGGTTTGTGGCTTGTGATTGGCAATTTTTCTTTATCAATGATCCTATTCTAACAGCTAGAGTTTAGGGTGTGCATCACCAGTGACTTATGGGGAACGATCTTAACATTGGGAAGTGGATTATTATGTTACTTATGTGCTATTGCATGACAAATTATTCCAAAGTTCTGTAGCTTAAATGAACTTTTATTACCTCATGTTTTAGTGGGTGAGTGAATCTGGGTGAGGTTTGGCTGGATTCTCTGGCTTGCTGTTTCTTACAGGCAGCAGTTAAGATATTGGCTGGGGCTGCTGTCATCTCAAAGACTGACTGGTAGTGTAGCTGAGGACCTGCTTCCCAAGCTCACGTACATGCCTGTTTGTAGGTCTCTGTGGCTGTTGGCCATAGGCATAACATGGCTCATCTGTAAGGTAGCAGCTTATACTCTCCCAGAGTAAGGGCTCTAGGGCAGAGAAAGAGAGGGAGGGAGGGAGGGAGGGAGGGAGTGAGGGAGGGGGAGAGAGAGAGAGAGAGAGAGAGAATGAAAGTCATAAGAGAGGAAGGTGGAAGTAACAGATTTTTTGTTTTAATCTGGAACATAACATTTTTTTTTGCCCTACACTGTGAGATATCAGCAGTCAAGTCACTGGCTGTAATACATACACACTGGATAACCCAAGAACTTGAACACTAAGAAGTGGACATCCCCAGGGACCATTTTGCCCCGGGGACCATTTTGCAGGTGCTTACACAACGATATTTTGTTTGTATTCTGAACATTAGGGCATTCACTAGATTCTTGCTTTCTGAGAAATGGGAACATGGAGTCAAATGATTTCCAAAATAGCACCATGATATGTGACTCTTGCACAAAAGTTGCCAGACAAGGGATCACAATTCAAACTCTTAATCTTATAATATAATAAGACGTGATCGCAGAAAGGCTATTTCCTTCTTTAAAATATAATGTTTGTCATACAGTTATGCTTTTTGCATATAAGTACGTGAAGTTGATTACTCAATGTAAAGTTTACAAAATTCTGTTCTTCTGGGAAATTCTGCAGTGTGGGCTACCCCGTGTGTGGCTTCTCAAAATCAGAGAATAATTAAGTTTAGAATAAAAGTGGATTCTTCTTAGTGAATATTGCCCTTCTTCCTTGGGATTCCCTGTCCCAGTGTTATAATGAGGTCAGCTACTGCTCTGCTCTCTGCCTCCTCTGGATTGTTAATTTTGATAATGAACTTGGAATGAGTGTTAACATCAGAGTTGGCTTTGGTCCCACTTATTAAGTGGTTGTAAAAGGGTGACTTTGGGTCATTTCTATAAAGGTCTGATTTATAATGAAAATGATTGTAAAAGGTAAGGGTTGAAAAATAAGCTGCTGAAAATCAGGGACTCTTGAATCCCCAAAATCTTGCTTTGAATTTTACAAGGTCAGCAATGCTGCATTCTCAATAGAGTTGTTAAATAAAATGCATTTATCCCAACCTCATCACCAGAGCGACCTACCCTGGGCCAGTTCCCTTTACTTTGGAAATTTCCTTCTTTTTCCCACATTTACCCAGATAGAAATAACTTCAAATTGTGGAGCAGCTTTGAGGTACAGATTTTGGAAGGGAGAATCAAGATTGGGAATTATTTTCCAACCGAAACTTCCCCTTAGTGAATACACATTTGGCAACACCGTCCAGCTGAGGGGTCATGTAAACCAAAGTGAAATATCAGGAAAACAGGGCAGCACCAAGCAGAAAGGCAAAGAGCATTTCTGAAGAGAGAATGTAAATCAAGGGTTTCTTTTTTTCCTTTTATGAGAGGCCACCGGGATGGTGAGGCCATGGTGTTATGAGAAATAACAATGGAGGCTGCAGGATGTCATAATACAAACAGCATCCCGAATGGGAGGGAAGGCTGCCTCCCAGCCTGTCCTATTCACCCCTGTCCTGGTTCCCCAATGTCCTCTCCCCCTTTCTCCACACCTCTCCTCCGTTGCCTTCTTCACATGATCCTGGGGGGGGGTCTGGATGGCCCCCAAGCACCTGGTTGAACAATAAACACGAATGAGTGTGGTGGTCGTGTCAGTCCCTGCTCTTTGTAAAATAACCACTGACTTGGAGCCCCTGCCAGAATTGATTTCCCAGACTACCCCGCATCTCTGCCCTGACAGGGGCTGAGGTGGGCCTGTCTTCCCCCCAGCGCGCCCCCCATCAGTGTAAGATCTTAAGTAGCTGTGGGTTGTGAAGCTCGTATCTCAGCACTGCCCCTGGAGTCAGTTACACATCAAACACTGTGCTTACAAACTCTTATATTTGGAAAAGAACACTTTGCAGCGATTAAATATTTATGCATGGCACGCACTTGAAACCTTGGTGACATATTCAGACTTTATAACTTATAGCAAAATGTAAATTCTTGTCCGGTATAAGATATATATAAATAAATAAAAATACATATATGAAAGATTTCTTTTCCCTGAATATGGGGTATCCAAGATGCTAAATGACAAAATGTATCTGTTTTCCTGTGTGTTTGCCTTTTTTTTTTCTTTTAATGGTCTCCATAAATCTAGGGAGCTCCTTCTTGGACCGCTAGCCTCTTTCAATAGAAGCATGTTTTCACTGGGATTTCCACGTTCATAATTATTCGTCTCATTTCTCTGCCGTGAGAAGACAAGCTGGCATTTCATTGCTTTGGGGAACTTAATAATATGGTAGGCAAAACATCAGGAAAAATTATAATGAATGAAGCTATACAAATTGGGGGGAAACACACGCTGCTCTTCTGAAATGTTCCCATCATAAATCCTGGGAATTTCACTATAGTCCCAAGCAAGGAACTCTTTAACGCATAAACACTCAATTAATTAAATGTAATACGCTATATAAGTTTGAATGAGTTCTAAATACAGAAATGGTCAAATAATGGTGCTTGAAACCACTGGTTAAGAGGAGTTCATGCCTTATTCTGCATTTCTTTCTTTCTTTTTTAAATTTAAGTTTATTTTGAGAGAGACAGACACAACATGAATGGGGGAGGAGCAGAAAGAGAGAGAGAGAGGGAGAATCCAAAGCAGGCTGTGCACGGTCAGCACAGAACCTGATGCGGGGCTCAGACCCACAAACTGTGAGATCATGACCTGAGCTGAAATCAAGTGTTGGAGCTTAAGTGACTGAGCCATCCAGGTGTCCCTTATTTTGCACTTCTTTTTTTTTTAAAACGTCTTTTTATTTTATTTTGAGAGACAGAGACAGAGAGCGAGTAGGGGAGGGACAGAGTGAAAGAGAGAGACACAGAATCTGAAGCAGGCTCCAGGCTCTGAGCTGTCAGCACAGAGCCCGACACGGGGCTTGAACCCACGGACTGTGAGATCATGACCTGAGTGGAAGTTAGATGCTTAACCAACTGAGCCACCCAGGCGCCCCTATTTTGCACTTCTTAACTAGAATGTGATGCTTCCCCAGCCCTCCTAAAAAGAATTCCATGCACAGGTTATAAATATGGTATTACTGATTCCTTATTTAGTACATGGTGATCAAACCTCACACCCATACATAAAACAAAACAAAACAAAACAAAACAAAACAAAACAAAACAAAACAAAAATGTTTCTTGTCTTGAATTTCTATCTCTTAGCATGTCTCCAGAGCAGTTGTTCGAAGGGTTCTGTTTTCTTCATTATTTCCAATCTCTGGAAGCATGGGTTTTATGATCCTCCTGCCCCTCGTAAGTTTCTTGAACCATTTTTATATGGTGCTTAAGGGGACACATCTCACCTGACTGATATTTGGTAATCCCTAAATAGCTACTTCTCAGATGTGACTCTGAAACTACTCCCAACAGAGGGCAAGTCTTTTGAGAAGTGAAAAGCCTTTTCTGACACTAGGCTGAGTTTGATGGCTCTCCTGTGGACTTTTGTGTCACCCCATGCCTATCACTGTCCGTTGTGTTTTACTGAAGACAGCTCTTCATGCTGGAGACTGTAACTTTCCATCTTTGTGATCTTAGTGGCTGGCACTTTGCACGCACAGAATAATGTTCAATACACGTTTCATGCATGCACCCAACTCATTCACTCATTCATTCAGCAAGAACTATTCAAAGCCTGGTTTTGAGCAGACACCGGAGAGCTGTGATGAACCAGACTCAAAAGGGTCTTCTGGATCTTAGGGTCCAATATGTTTGTATATGTTTAGGTGAACTAAAATAATGTTACAAATAGAATTTTTTTTAAAGGAAAGGACTTGGAGATTGGCCATTCAGCCCCTTCACTGTCTGACAAGGAGAAGTCAACGTGAGAAAAATGTGTCTTACTTTTTAAATGTGACTGAACTGACTTGCCCCGGAACTTAGTTCTTCCCCAGGGGTGTCCCCTGGGTGTGTCTGCCAACTCTGCTGCCTCTACTTACTAACTTTTTTTTTTAGTCCTTATTTATTTTTAGAGAGAGAGAGAGAGAGAGAAAGAGAGCACAAGCAGGAGAGGTAGACACAGAATCTGAAGCAGGCTCCAGGCCCTGAGCTCTCAGCACAGAGCCTGATGTGGGGCTCAAACCCACGAACCGTGAGATCATGACCTGAGCCAAAGTCGGACGCTCAACCAACTGAGCCCCCCAGGCGGCCCCTATTTACTATCTTTCAATGGTACAACGCACACTTATAAAAACTACGTAACTGTCACAGAGCAGATGAGAGAAAGAGCAGGCCTCTTACAGGGAAACTTGTTGGGCCACTTCTCTTCTTAAAGAAACCAGAAAACACAAATCCACTGATATAGAGGCATTAACTTAACCTTAAATTTAAAAAAAAGCATATTAATTATAGAAGCGATAGCTGCTAGCATCAAGCTAATGCAAAATACTGTATAGAAGTTTCACCACTACAGAATACTTTTCTATGAGATAGAATAAAGGCAGGAAGATTTGTAGGATTCGGTTTTTGCTGCACGAACAACGCCCTCCTCCCCCAAATCTCAAAAGCTGTGACAGCACACGTTTCTTTCTCACAGGTTGGTGACTGCGGGTCGGCGGCCGTCCAGGACCCAGGATAAAGGAGCGGCTTCTTCTGTGGCCCTGCTGTTTTCATGGCAGAGATGAGCAGACTAGAGACTGCGGAAAAACAGCAACGGATTTGAAATCTCTTTCACACAGGCGGGGCATGCAGTGAAGCAGTCTGCAAGTGACACAGCCGTGCCCAGCACCTGCTGGGGTGGCAATGTGCGATCCACCCACCAGAACCCAGTGAAGGACGATGGAGTCCACTTAGGTCACTGGGTGTCTGTGAGCTGACCTGAGGCCCCTCCTGTGTTTTCCCTGCCCTGAATAGCTTCAGCCCCTTTACCACATGGTGCACCCCTGGAAATACTCCCAAAGACACACATGGACTTCTGAGGAGTCAGGAGTCTTCTCTCAGTCTTGGGGAGCTCAGGGTCCAGCCCTCTTGGGAAATTTATCACACTCAGTTTCTTTATTTTTTTAAAGTTTATTTATTTATTTTTTGAGAGAGAGAGAGCACACACACACACAGGCAAGTGGGGGAGGGGCAGAGAAAGAGAGAGAATCCAAGCAGGCTCCAAAGTGACAGTGCAGAGCTGGACACGGGGCTCGAACTCACAAACCGTGAGATCATGACCTGAGTTGAAGTAGGACTCTTAACCAACTGAGCGATCCAGGTGCCCTACTCATTTTGTTCCTTCAGAAACAAACATGGTCTCCAATATAACGTGGGCTTCTCAGAAACGTATGTGGTGTGGAGTATAGCTAAAATGTTTGTGATTCTGAGATGGCTTAAAATTAGGAAATGGCAACAATGTCTCCAGGTGATTTTAGGGTATTATGCTAAGAGAAAGACGGATATCATATGTTTTCACTCATATGTGAAACTTGAGAAACTTAAGACCATGGAGGAAGGGAAGGTGAAAAATTAGTTACAAATAGAGAGGGAGGGAGGCAAACCATAAGAGACTCTTACATGCAGAGAACAAACTGAGGGTTCATAGGGGGGCAGGGGAGAGGGGAAAATGGGTGACAGACATTGAGGAGGCACTTATTGGGATGAGCACTGGGTGTTGTACGTAAGTGATGAATCACAGGAATCTACTCCTGAAGCCAAGAGCACACTGTATATGCTGTAGGTTAGCCAACTTGACAATAAATTACATTAAAATAAAAAATAAGCCAAGACCCACATTTGTTCATTCTCTATGGGAAGAAATTGTTTCCTGTGTGAGGGTCTTGTAATGCTTCTTTTACTAGAGACACAAACTCTACCGATGCGGAAATGTTCTTCCCATTCATTTCTCTGGTATTAAGTTAATATCTAAATGCCCCGAGGTGCCCAGAGAAAAATCACCCCAAAGGACTAATCATGCTGACCTGTACCTTGTACGACTCTTCATAGATTTTTACAACTAATTCGCATATGATCAAAACAGGGAAAGGGAGAGAAGCAGGGACTTCAGTGGAGCCTCATAGTATCTTTTGAGTCACGTCTTGGCAGGAGGAGCTAAGATACAATTTCTGTGGCTAATCTCTCTTCAAAAAACAAAGAAATCAGAGGAAGCAGGTGGAGAGGGAGGAGGAGGAAAAAAAGGACAATTTTGTAAGGAGAGAGTCTGAAAATTGAGTAGTGATCGATTCCTTGAGATGTGTGGTAGGTATCAAGCATGTCCTGAACATCTGAGCAATGCTGACTATGTCCTCTGACATTTTATTTATTTATTTATTTATTTATTTATTTATTTATTTATTTAAAATGTTTTTATGTTTATTTATTTTGGACACAGAGAGAGAGACTGCATGAGCAAGGGAGGGGCAGAGAGAGAGGGAGACACAAAATCCGAATCAGGCTCCAGGCTCTGAGCTGTCAGCACAGAGCCCAATGTGGGGCTCGAACTCACCAACATGAGATCATGACCTGAGTCGAAGTCGGATGTTCAACTGACTGAGCCACCCAGGCACCCCTGTCCTCTGACACTTAGAGACCTGTTCCAGAAGTTTCCAGAATACACAAGAAATCCTGTCTGTTCTTGGCTCCAGGTTCCATCCGCTGAATTCCCCACCCCAATCCTTTGAAGACCAAGCCCTGTGAACTGACATTCATCCTCAAGCTACAGATACTTGGCAGGTTGAAAGGGGTGCGGAAGAAGAAAGCCAGTGAGAGGGAAAGAATAAAGTAGGAGAAGGGGTGGGAGGGAGACAGAAAGAAAGAGGGAGACGAGAGGAAAAGGATGGATATGCTAATTTTGAATTCAGTGAAATGAATTCTAAATGGTGTATACACATTTTATATGAGGGAAAGGGAGAGAGGGTGAAGGGAGAGAGAGAGAGAGAGAGAATGTAACTAGCCCTTTCTCTGGCAACTCACCCTTCCCCAAATGTTAGGACAACGAAAGGGAAGGAACTCCCATTTCTTGGAGGCTTCCTGCCTGCCAACTACTGTGCTAGATGTTTTGCGTCTCTGACCTTAATGAGTGTCTATTTTCTGATTTAGTGTTAGGATCTCTTCCTAGAAGTGAACGAATTGGCTCAGGGTGTGTGAGTGACCATGTTGAGATGGCAGGTGAATGGGTCAGGTCCACACTGCCGTTGGCTTTAAACCCAATTACAAGTCAATGTCCCGATTAAATAGACAGGACATAAATTATTTAAAAACACATATAAACCTCAAAGGCAGGGAGGAGACCTTGTCCTTGCTTGTTTTGAAGAGCATGTGGGAGGAAATTGGTCCCTGGGCTGGGCTGGGAGTGACCACTCTTAGAGCCAACCGGATTAACACAGTGAGTCTCAAGTATTTGGGGGAGACATTAATTAATGCTTTGAGAAGGTAACCTGTGCTCACATAGACTCAGCATATGCTGGGTTAATCTGCAGGATTTCTCAGAGCCTTTAATATGCTAATGTGCAGCCTGCAGCCTTGAGACTCCTATTGCTTTGGAGTCCCTGGCTTAGGCCTACAGTGGGAACTTGTCAAAACAGCTGCTCAGGGGTCCCTACAGCTTCCTGGGCACTCTCTGGCTCTCATCATCCCTCCATATGGTTTCCATGAGAGATACCAGGTTCATGGCACACGGCCATCAGTTGTTTCAAGGAGGAGCGCCTGACCACTCTGAGCCACTCAGGGGGCTTTGCCAAAAATTTAAAAATTAAAACAGATGAGTATCTCTCCAGCTGCCTGGACATGAGAGCAGAGAAGGAAGCAACTTATGCACATCCCACTGACCAGGAGCGCAGATGCACAAGAGGCTCAGGCAGTGACGGGGTAGCACTCTCGAGCCCCCCCGCACAGCGCCGGCGCCAGCACTGCCTGTCTCCCACTGCAATACCCCAGCTCCAGGGTCCCGCCACGTACCTGCCCTCCTTCCATGGGATCCCCTTAGCCGTTTGAGCTGCTTTACTCAGGATTTCCCCTTATATAAGTAGCACAGTAACACAAAGTAATGAAAGTGAACACCCTGTAATCAAACAAAAAATATATAAAGTGTTTGAAATAAATGCAGTGCCAGTTTTGTTTGCCTGTAAGGAATAATAAAAACAAGAAAAGAAGGATTTAGGACAGTAACGTGTGAGCAGGAGGGGAGAGAAAACAGTGCGTAAGCGGTCAGGTTCTAAGGGTTTATAATGACAGCAGATTGGACGTCCACCTACGGACTGGGAGATTCTTTGTGTCATCTGAAAATATGGCCACATTTATTCCTTCATAACCACATTCTTCCCCCTCCTCCTCTTCCTCTTCTTCCTCTTCTTCCCCTTCTTCCTCTTCCTCTTCTTCTTGTTTTTCTTCTTCTTCTTCGTCTTCATCTTCTTCTTCCTCTTCCTCTTCTTCTTTTTCTAACTGATTCACAAAGATCCACGTGAAGACATACTTGGGGTTGCAGACACCAAAAAGGAAATCAGAGAAAGAGAGAGAGAGAAGGAGAGAGAGAGACTCCTAAGCAGGCTCTACACAATCAGCACAGAGCCTAACATGGGACTTAATCCCACGAACCATGAGATCATGACCTGAACCAAAATCAAGAGTCAGATGCTCAACTGACTGAGTCACCCAGGGGCCCCTTAAGTACGTGCTGTAATAGAAGAAACCAGTGTGGGGAGCAGGTCAGAGGGTCTTTGTAGTGGAGGTGTCTACGAACTAGTCCTTGAGAATCCAATAGGTAGTGATCACACCAAGAAAACAAAGGGCATTCTAAGAGAATCTAATAGTCACTATACTTGTCTTGCTTTTAGAGTTCATTGGGTAGAGTTGTTTATATGGGAAAGCTAGGGCCAGGCTGCAAGGGCCCATGCATATGATACATGTCCAATTATTGTTTGAATGTACTCTAGATACAACAAGAGAGCCAAAACATCAGGAAAGCAGAGAAAGGTGTACTCAAGGGAAACAAATGTGTCTGACTGGAGCAAAGAGAACAGCCAGAAACAGAAAAGGCATATAAGTAAGAAGGACTTTAGAAGGCCAGAGTCAATAATGCTAGATTAGGTTTGTTGCTCTGTTATTACTTTGGGAGGATTTACACGGTATCGTATGTGATGTGTTTGTTCCTTTTATTTATTCTTTTACTTAGCCAACATTTACTGAGCTCTCTGCCAGGGGTGGGGCACACGGAGACAGAGGAGAGTTGGCCCTTGCCCCAGCAGTACTCAGAGCCTGGTGGGGGAGGCAGGAAGGTGAGGGGGGTGTGGCATGGTGCATCACTGCATGGGAGCCTGGATGTGCCAGGGAAAGGGGGGTGGCCAGTCAGGCTTGCAGGGCAGGTGAAAGGTGTGCAGATGGAGTTGGCAAAACTGGATGCTGGGTTTGGGATTACAGGGGAAGGAAGGATTAGGCATGAAATCTCAGAGTTCCAGGGCTGCCACATGCCAGGGAGGATGTGGCATGGTGGCAATCCTGTGATGGATGTGGATTAGAGTGACAGTAAACCATGGCACTGACAGATTAGGGTGATCACTGAGCCTCTGAGGCAATGACAGAAGTCAAATTAAGAGTCAAACCATTGAATACTAACTGTTTTTTATTTCATCTTGTTGATGTTTTGAAATGGTACAAGGATAGGAACCCAAGGCCTTTGGCTCTTATAAAAATGCACCTTCTGTTTAAAAAAGACAAGAGCTTGGGGTGCCTGGGTGATTCAATCGGTTGAACAACCAACTCTTGATTTTGACTCAGGTCGTGCTCTCCATGGGATCAAACCCTGTGTTGGGCTCCTCACTGAGTGTGGAGCCTGCTTGATATTCTCTCTCTCTCTCTCTCTCTCTCTCTCTCCCCTCTCCCCCTCTCCCCCCTCTGATCCTCTTCTCCCACTTGTTCTCTCTCAAAAACAAAACAAAACAAAACAAAACAGAACATTAGTTTCATACTTTATTGGGGTTAAAACCCCATCTCATCACTAAACTATGATGTGGCTTGGAGCAAATTACTTCTTGGCTCTAGTCCCCTCACCTCTAAAGGGCAGTATTATTGGATGAGATGGACATTATCAGCATGTGCTGGTGTTTGGATCACTGGTATTCTGGAACAGAAAAGGGCTAAGACTTGCCCACCCCTGGTAGGTATTCCTGAAATGTTAATTTCCATTCACCACACACTTTGTCCTTCTTTTTTTAAATTTTTTATTTATTTCAGAGAAAGAGAGAGAGAGAGAGAGAGAGCGTGAGCAGGGGAGGGTCAGAGAGATGAAGCAGCTCCAAGCTCTGAGCTAGCTGTCAGCACAGAGCCCGATGCGGGGCTAGAACCCATGAACCATGAGATCATGACCTGAGCCAAAGTCGGACGCTTAACCGACTGAGCCACCCAGGTGCCCCACACTTAGTCTTTTTAATTACTAATGTAAGCTTTCATATTTTAAAGCATCAAGTACATTACTTTTGCTTTTTATATTTTTTACTTTTTAAAAATACTTTTAATGTTTTTATTTATTTTTGAGACAGAATATGAATGGGGGAGGGGCAAAGAGAGACGGAGACACAGAATCTTAAACAGGCTCCAGGCTCTGAGCTGTCGGCACAGAGCCCGATGGGGGACTCGAACCCACCAACCGTGAGATCATGACCTGAGTCCAAGTCGGATGCTTAACCAACTGAGCCACCCAGATGCCCCAAGTTTGCTTTTTAGAAGAGGCACAGCTACTCTCCTCGTAAGCGACTCTATTAAGGCGGATTTCAATGGAAAATTCCTTATTGTGAATGAAAACAAAACAGAACAAAACAAAACCAAAGGCCTTAGGGTGTGTCCCAGACACCCAGGCATAACTAGAAATTAAATACATTTTTTAAAATACTCAAATGACTCCTCAAACACTTGGAGGTATTTTCAGGTATTTGGGGTTCTTCCATGTATAAAATATACAATGTTTTTGTAATACTGGTAATTTGGTGATAGATACTGCTGACGTTCCATATAATGGAGCATGTAAAAATGAGGAAGCAATTAAGGCATTTTTACTTCCCTCTGAGGCTTGCAAAAATTGCTTAAATATAGCTATCCAAAACAACATACATTTTTTATCAAAGCCAAATTTAAATGTTATTTAATGCTCAACCTTTGGCCAGGAATAGATGTCAAGTTTTTCTTTTTATTGTTATTTTTAATTTAAACAAATGTTGCCTTGGATCGCTTTCCCTTTAGTAGAATGTTTGTGAGTCTCCGAGGAAATGCTGAGCCTGCTTTCTTCTCGCCGTAGCATTTACAAAGGATGCTGGCTTCCCTCGTGGAAGGGAATGTTGCAAATAGCAAACACACGTCACAGCAAATGGCGTGGCCATGACCCACTTTCCTTCATGTCTCTGCCATTTGGAATTCCATGCACCTTTCAAGGCCTAGCTCAATTCGCTTGTAGTGCAAAGACCTTAGATTTTGCTGCCGGTGTGTGTGTGTGGAATTGTAATAGTGGTGCCCTTGGACTAAACTCAGGCAAGTTCTCTATTCAAATTCCTTGGGCTGGTTTCTTAAATTTCTGAGCTTCACTCTTTCCTTCAATCAAATGGGAGTCATAGTATTTCATATGGTGGCTGAGAGGAGAAGGAGTGTAACAACCAGCTATTGTTACTGCTGCCTAAAATCCATTCCACCTTCTGGGAATAGCACTACAATTGTACTTTGGACATCTCTGTGAAGAGTCCATCAGTCAAGGTAACCTGCCTCTCCTGGCCAACAGGTGGTCATGTGACCAAAGTGAGACCAATCAGAGCTTCTTTCCCTGAGAGGTGAGTCTTGAGGGGAGGGACCCCAAGACGGAAACACGTGGAGCTCTTCCTATTGGCAATGGTGCCTTTGAGCCATCAAGACTCCCTCCCTGAATCTCCAGAAACCACCCTGGGTCCTGGGTCTCTGTGAGACCTAGTTCCTCCATGGTTCTTCTATCCCTTGGATTTCTAGTATTTTTTTCTTACACTACAAATAATTGATTTCTGTTGCTTATTGTCAAATAAGCTTACTGCCAGTAAGTATTAGCTCCGTCACCTTTTTCTTTCTTGTAATAAAATCTTTTTGTGTTTCTCCCACATGAATGATCAAGCTTTCTCCCCCCCAGATTGTGTCGCTGGTATCACTATTAATGGTTTTTGACTCATTACACCTTGTGGGGGCATTAGTTCGTGGCCCTGATCCTTCTTGGACCTTCTTTATTGAGGGGAGGGAGTTTGTACGTAGTCTCTGTACTCTGTGCCCTGTGGAGCGTTTGTTTTGCTGTCTTGCCCATCTGCATAGGTGTGTGGCCCTGCAGGAAAGCACATGTCCTTAAGGACCAGTTCCCTGACAAAATGGCATCTGGACCAAATGTCTGGGAATTTCTACACTCTGCAGGTCCTCAGGCTGATAAATCCCCTGGTAAAGACAAATCAAATCAAAACCAAATGTTTAAATGTAGTCTTTTCTCAATTAATTTGAACAAATTAACCACCTCCTCCCATTAAGGCTATTTCTTTGGATAGGCCTGCGGCGAAGCTGTGGGGAGAATGAGTCTGCTGAGAACACACAGCCATGGGTGTGGCATTCTGTGGTCTTCTGGAATGGAGGTGCAGAGTCCCAGTGGTTTTGAGATATCCCAGGCTTCTCAGTAAGGAATCTGATTTGATTCATTACTATTTCATCTAAATATTTATTTGTTTCAACAAATATTTATGGAGGGTCACTTTACTCAATAATGAAGCCACTGCTTTGTAGCAGGCCCTACACTTGATGTTTGGATGTAAGGATGAATAAAATGTAGGCTCCGCTCTCTAGGGGCTCACATGGAGGGTGAGACCAGTACAGCAGTGGGGACTTCAGCAAAGCAGGGCAAGTGCTGGGATGTAGCAGATGTGGGGTATTATGGGATCATGAAAAGAGGCATGATGTGCCTGGGTAGGGGTGGTTAGGGGAGGGCATAGTGGGTGTCACTACACCTGAACTGATTCTTTTATTTTTCTTTTATTAAATTTTTTTTTAAATGTTTACTTATTTTGAGAGAGAGAGAGAGAGGCAGCATGAATGAGGGAGGGACAGAGAGAGTAAGAGAGAGAATCCCAAGAAGTCTCCACCCTGTCAGCACAGAGCCCAGGGTGGGGTTCACACTCAAAAACTGTAAGATCATGACCTGAGCTGAAATCAGACACTTAACGGATCAAGCCACCCAATCACCCTGGTCTGAGGGGTGGATGAATTATTGTCTCTGGGAGTGATAATGTCATAATCCTGGGGCATGTACAAGGGCTCACACTGATGGAGGCCCTTTATGCATGTTTTAAATTGAATCCTTTACTTATATGGGAATGCGTGCAGAGAGAAATTTCTACCTGACCCTACACCCCAAGGTCCACGACAGAGCTAAGTATTTTCTTCTTCTTAACACTTCACACCCACCTTTCCTGTGGCTTTTACCCCATGATTTTGAGTATTTGTCTCCTTTTAGCAGAATGTGTGTGGTATAAATAGATCACAGGGATGGTTCTTCAAAGGGCACCCCACCCCCACCTTTCCCTATGCACAGCACTGAGAGCACCACTTGGCACCTGTCAGGCTTTCATGATGACTTGTTTCATTATTGTCGACCTTGTAAAAATTGGTCTGGCCACGGTTATAGGCCTCCATGCCCTACCTCCTGTATCTCCATATTTCAAGATGTTACCTTGACCAACATTTAGCTAAGTTTCAGGCATACACAGGGATTCTAAAAGAATTGTTGAGGGTGTCTGAGCTGAGATACGGAAGTCTAAATGAGCCTGTCAGTAAGATACCATAGGGCCTGGTTTCCAACACAGAGGGAAAAGGGCATTCTTAGGCTATGGTGGCACAAAGGCCCATGGACTGTCATCACAAAGTCCTTCCTGACGTTGGGACAGATCTGGCATCACCTCTCTCAGTTGTGAGGATTTGGGTTCGAGTGTTAATGCTCAGCTTCACAGATGGCAGTATCTCCTTCCATTTGAGGTTACCACCTAACGTATCTCACCTCCATTATATCTAAGAACCTGACCTCTAGAGACCGTGTTTTTCCACTAGATTGCTTAATCAGGGACATAGAGGTTCAGGACCTAACTAACTTCCTTGATTAAATGTTGAGATATGATGATTTGCGATAGGTTCTCTTTCTCGCTACAAATATGGATGCTATGCAGCTCTTAGCTGACACATATTCTAGAAAATTCTAATGGAAGAAGAAAAGAATAAGCAGCTGAAGGCACACTTTAGCAGCTTGGCTGGGTGGGGAATGGATTCTACATTTCTCATGCTGAACTCCTTTAATGTCATACCAAGTTGGACATCAAGATGCTCAACTCCTGAGTTATAAACTTAAAAAAAGGAAACATATTCTTTATTCCTCTACCATGTTTCAAGTTTCTAACCTTCATAATGCACTATAGTTTTGGACTGTAATTACCGAGATAAATGATGAACATACTTTTTTAAAAATGTGTTCCCTGGCAGAAGCCGCCTGACAGGCTGCTTTGGTCTGTTTCCATGTGTCCTCTATGAGGTGTGTTGGCAAGAGCCTCTGAGGAAATTTTCATCTCTCTTAAGCCCAGATTCTAATTTTCTGCAAAATGTCTTTACATTTTCCATATGGTTTTTTTTTTCCCACATGTTCCATATCTTCTTGGGCCAAAGAAATCCAGAGATCCAAGTTTAAAACTTAGATTAGCACTTTACCTAAGAGGTTGGTAACTGCATCCTCATGGGGCTCATTATGTTCTCCTTATCCTTGGCTTCTCCCTGGCCTGTTTTGCCCATGATCATTTTTCTGGTAGTGGATTGATATTTAAAGCGTAAATACACACACACACACACACACACACACACACACACACTGGAAAATGGAGTGATCCTAGAAAATTTCAAGGAACATCAAATTTAATGTCTGGGTCCTTGAGTGGTAGTATTGTGTTCTTGAGCATGAGATGTTTATCCATGTCACCCACTGGGTGACCTGAGACAACAGTATCCATGACTTTTTGGTGTGGCCAAGACAGATGTTGGAACAAAGTACACCTGCCCTTTCTCCCACATTTCTTTCGTAGCTTCCCCAAGCCATAGAATCTAGGAAAGTTGCTGGACTAGAAGTCAGGACCCGGAGCCCCCACATCAGCCCACACATCACTGCCTCAAGTGCTCTCTGGACCTTGGCCAAGTCTGTTGATCTTCATATTAGTTCCTTTGACTTTAAGATAGCCCTTATTCAACCTGTTTCACAAGATGTAGCATTGAAATGTAAATTCTTTGGGATATGTCAAATACCACATGTTTGCACTGACTTTACCTCACTATGAGCAAGTAATCATTTGCATCTCAAAGGCTTTGTTTTTTTATCCAAAATTGAAATTCTCATTTCCTCCTTTTAATTCATCCTCTCCACTAGTCAGAAAAAAAATATTTTACATTGTGCATCAGACCTAAGCTGTTTGTAAATGGATAATGACCTTCACTTAGGAGAAGGTAGCTAAGCCAAGAAAGGATGAGCGAATAATAACATTGAGAAACATTTTAGGTTTGACTTCTCTTTTCTTTTTTTAAAATTTTAAAAAATATTTATTTATCTTTGAGACAGAGAGATATAGAGACAGAGCGTAAGCAGGGGAGGAGCAGGGAGAGAGGGAGACACATAATCTGAAGCAGGCTCCAGGCTCCTAGCTGTCAGCACAGAGCCCGATGCAGGGCTTGAACCCACAAACGGTGAGGTCATGACCTGAGCTGAAGTCTGACGCTTAACCGACTGAGCCACTCAGGGGCCCCAGGTTTGACTTTTCTTTAAATTAACTGTGTGGCTTTGTCTCCATACTCTTGATTAGTTTAGTGTTTGGATTGTTGGTGTTCACAGCCTTAAATGTGTTCTTGACTTTACATGGTGCATGAGAGAGTGGCCCGGATGGGTTAGAGCTCCTTACTGAGTACCGAGTTTGGTTTGGCTAGTCTTCCTGACCAGAGAATGTCTGCTTTATTGAGACAATGACACGCCTCACTGAAGAGCAGTCTAGGCCAGTCAAATGCGTATGAGAGCATGTGTCATCCAATGGGCAAGGCCTCCCATGCAATTGTCTGCTTTATGCTTTGAGTTGTCAAGCTTTAATCTCCATTGGTGCTCCTCCAAAAATAATTTCCTTTTGGAACAACCTTCTTTTGATAGCAATTTGAATGATAGTGGTATTATGAGTTGGATTATGTCTCACCAAAATTTATTTGGTAAAGTGTAGTCCCTAAGGACCTCAGAATGTTCACTTATTTGGAGATAGGGTCATCATATAGGCAATTAGTTAAAATGAGGTCACCAGGGTGGAGGGCCATAATCTAATATGACTGCTATCCTTATAGCAAGGGGCAGTTTGGACACAGAGATACCCATATAGGGAGGATGATTTACTTTTTAAAAAATGTTTTTTATTAATTTTTGAGGCAGAGAGACACAGAGCATGAGCTGGGGAGGAACAGAGAGAGAGAGAGAGAGAGAGAGCGGGACACAGAATCCAAAGCAGATTCTAGGCTCTGAGCTGTCAGCAGAGTCCAACGTGGGGCTCAAACTCGTAGACTGCAAGATCATGACCTGAGCCAAAGTTGGACGCCCAATAGACTAAACCACCCACGTGCCCTGGGAAGATGATTTAAAGAGATATAGGAGAGTGGGAGGTTCAGTAGGCTAAATGTCTTAATTTTGGGTCAGATCATGATCTCTCACCTGGGTGGCTTAGTCAGTTAAGCATCCAACTCTTTTTCTTTTCTTACAAATAGTTTATTGTCAAGTTGGTTTCCATATAACACCCAGTGCTCATCCCCACAAGTGCCCTCCTCAATGCCCATCTCCCCCCTCCCCCGACATCCATCAGTCCTCAGTTTGTTTCTCAGCATTCAAGAGTCTCTCATGGTTTGCCTCTCTCCCTTTCCCCCACCATTTCCCCCCTTCTTCTCCACCATGATCCTCAGTTAAGTTCCTCCTAATCCTCCTATACGTGCAAACATATGATATTTGTCCTTCTCTGCCTGACTTATTTCGCTCAGCATAACCCCCTCACGGTCCATCCATGTTGCTACACATGGCCAGATTTCATTTTTTCTCATTGCCATGTAGTATTCCATGGTATAGATAAACCACATCTTCTTGATCCATTCATCTGTTGATGGACACTTAGGCTCTTTCCATGTTTTAGCTATTGTGGAGAGTGCTGCTATGAACATTGGGGTACATGTGCTCCTATGCCTCAGCATTTCTGTATCCCTTGGGTAAATTCCTAGCAGTGCTATTGCTGGGTCATAGGGGAGTTCTATTGTTAGTTTCCTGAGGAACCTCCACTCTGTTTTCCAGAGAGGCTGCACCAGTTTGCATTCCCACCAACAGTGTAGGAGGGTTCCCATTTCTCCACATCCTCGCCAGCATCTAGAGTTCTCTGATTTGCTCATTTTAGCCCCTATGACTGGCGTGAGGTGGTATCTCAGTGTGGTTTTGATTTGTATTTCCCTGACGAGGAGGGATGCTGAGCATTGTTTCATGTGTCTGTTGGCCATCTGGATATCCTCTTTGGAGAAGTGTCTGTTCATATCTTCTGCCCATTTCTTCACTGGGTTGTTTGTTTTTCGGGTGTGGAGTCTGGTGAGTTCCTTATAGATTTTGGATATTAGCCCTTTATCTGATATGTCATTTGCAACTATCTTTTCCCATTCCATTGGTTGCCTATTAGTTTTTTGGGTTGTTTCCTTTGCTGTGCAGAAGCTTTTTATCTTGATGAGGTCCCAATCGTTTATTTTTGCTCTCGATTCCCTTGCTTTTGGGGATGTGTCAAGTAAGAAGTTGCTGCAGTGGAGGTCAAGGAGGTTGTTTCCTGCTTTCTCCTCTAAGGTGTTGATAGTTTCCTGTCTCACGTTCAGGTCCTTTATCCATTTTGAGTTTATTTTTGTGCATGGTGTGAGAAAATGATCTAGTTTCATTCTTCTGCATTTTGCTGTCCAGTTCTCCCATCACCATCTGTTAAATAGGCTGTCTTTTTTCCATTGGATATTCTTTCCTGCTTTGTCATAGATTAGTTGGCTGTATATTTTTGGGTCCATTTCTGAGTTTTCTTTTTTTTTCCATTGGTCTATGTGTCTTTTTTTGTGCCAATACCATACTGTCTTGATGACAACAGCTTTGTAGTAGAGGCTAAAGTCTGGGATGATGATACCTTCCGTTTTGGTTTTATTTTTCAGTATTACTTTGGCTATTCGAGGTCTTTTGTGGTTCCATACAAATTTTTGGATAGTTTGTTCTAGTTTTGAGAAGTATGCTGGTGCAATTTTGATTGGAATTGCATTGAATGTGTAGATTGCTGCATCCAACTCTTGATTTCGGCTTAGGTCATGATCTCAAGGTTCATGAGACTGAGTCACATGTTGGGCTCTGTGCTGACAGCACGGAGCCTACTTAGGATTCTCTTTCCCTCTCTCTCTGCTTCTCCCCTGCTCACACACACTCCCTCAAAATAAATAAATGAACATTAAAAGAAATAAAGAGACATAAGGAAAGGTGGGTATCTATAAACAAAAGATAGAGTCCTATAGCAGATCCTTACCTACAAGCCCTCAGAAAGAAGCAGCCTGCCGACAACTTGACTTTGGACTTCTAGGCGGCAGAACTGTGAGATAAATTGCTGCTGTATAAACCACCACTTGTGGTACTTTGTTACTGCAGTCATAGCAAACTACTAGTGTTAATAGCAATGGTTAATTCTAGTTCTGATGTGTTGAGTGCCTACTACATTTCTGGCCCACCACATTCATTGATGTCACTATTCTGGAGTAGGCAGTGAAGGTGTCCTCAGAGGACCCCTTTACAAGTAAATAATGAAAAATAGTAAGGAGCTAACTATTTGGATTATAGGGAGGAGAACATTCTGGGTAGGGGAAAAGAATAAATTCAAAGGCTGTAACAGGATATGTAACTTGACATATTAAAGAAGCAGAAAGGCTAGCACAACTAGGTTAACATGTCTAAAGAGCAGACAGGTACCAGATAGATAGTCGGGTAAGGCCCACTCAGCTATCCTACAATATAACTGAGCTCACTGTGTCAGCTTACATATGGAGGACCTCTTCCTGTGAACTGTCTCTCATGTCAATCCGTTTCCATAAAATATTGTGCATGGATTTGGAGGAAGACTGTTTTTGAAAAATCAACTTCTATCCAATGTCTCAAAGACTTCTTCCTCCAACCCTGCGCAGGGCAGAAGTAAAGTGGAACAAAGGTTCAAGATGAAAGGGGTGATTCTTAATCCAAATGCGAAAACCACAAAACCCAGAGGAGTTAGATGCACACTTAGAGAGAGAGACTGAGTCAAGCCTAGAGGCCCTAAGTCCTGACCCTGAAATCAGTACAACTGCTGTTCCTCACACTTTGTGTAAGTAAGTGCAATGCTGAACATTTAAAAGAAAGTGGTCTGCACAGAAAATCTCCAGTCTTGAAATCTCATTTCTTCTCTGCACAAGTGTGACTTTCATCCATCAAGGCTTTCTGTTTTTCTACTGAACCCACTATCTGCCTCCTTCAAAATTTACCTTTCTAGGACATCACTTTATATTCTCCATGTACATATCTTATTTTCCCTGCAAGAGAATAAACTTCACTCATCTAACGTGCTTATACAGGGCAGGATTTACTTATATAGATACTTAGGCAATGAATTAATTTGAGGGCAAGAATTGAACACTAATTCTTAATGTCTTAAATGTCTTAAAGCATTAAAAAGGTCACTTATAGATATTTACCTGAAAGAAATATCCACACACTGATTTGTGTACCAGTCAATGTCCATAGGAACTTTTTTTAAAGTAGCCCCAAAGTAGAAGTAACTTAGTCCCAATCAACTGGGGAATGGACAGACAAAATATGGCATATCTGCACAATGCAATAAGAAGGAATAACTACTGATGCATTGCTGTATTATAGATGAACTTCAAAAACATGATGCTAAGTGGAGGAAGTCAGACACAAGAGACCACATGCTATATAATTCCATTGATATGAAGTGTCCAGAAAGGAAAATTTATAGAGGCACAAAGTAGATTAGTGGTGGCCTGGGGTTAGGGATAGGAATGACAGTTACCAGGAATGGGCACGAAGGATCTTACGGGAGGGATGGTGTATTCTAAAGCTGGTTTATGGTGATGACTACATCACTTGGCAAATTAACAAAAAGGCATTGAATTAAACACTTCAAGGGGATGGGTTTTGTGATATGTAAAATATAGCTCAATAAATCTGTTAAAAATAACAAAAATATTATCCCAGACTACTGGAGCATGGGATAGAGATGAAGATGGAGGAGAGCACCAGTCTGCCCCCTTTACAATCCTCATATCATACAAAGATGCCAGTATAGCACTCCATCTTCTAGATTAAAAAAAAAAGTTACAGAACAGTCTGCCAATTCACATAACCATCAGCAGTACCTGGAATCAAGTTTATCAATTGTGAATCAATAGTCCTGTTTCATTTTGTCTGCGGTGGGATAACCTTCATATTATATTTTAATATAATAGTAAAGACGTCATGCCATGTCCAAGTGAGTTGTGGTCTCCCCTCTACTTTTGTTTAATTTTTACCTAAACATATGAATAGAAGAACAATCAATAAGTTCCAATAGCACTTTAAACAAGAGAGATTAATTCTACCAATGAGAAGGGCCACTGGAGAAGATGGTATTGGAGCTGGCAGTTTTGCTCTAAATTTATTCTCTAAATGTTTTCATAGAGAAGACTGTATGCAGTCTGCCCTCTCTAGAAATAGCTCATTAAGTCTTTTGCATAATGGATGGTGAAATAGTTTGCAAAGGAAAACATAATTAGTCACGCAATTGAATCCTTCAACCTGAATGACAGGACCATTTCCTAAAAAACAAGGCCATTTAAAATAGCATTAGGTGTGCCCTTTCATAGCGGAAAGGAGCCTGGATCCTTTTACTGTAGTGTATTTCAACTATCCAAGGCAACTTCTCTTAGACTCCAAGAATTGTCCCCAAAATCTACAAACTGTATCATGTTAGGTTTTGAGTTATTTAGAAAAGGAAATGTTTACAGCCAACTGGAAGACACTATTCACTACTATCAGGTAGAGGCACTTATTATTCTTGGGACTATCAGCAGGGATCTTTGCCATGTTTTACCAGCCGACTTTTCTATGACATGAAGGGAAGTCCCGGGGAAGTGCCCAAGTCCCTGGCACAATTTGCCCCAGCACTTTAATTTTCAATACTGGGTGAAAGTCTGTTAGTTGTGAATATTTTCTGGGCAAGACAGGATTTTGGCTTTTTTTTTTCCCCTGCAAGAATGTCTTGTGGTATCTTAAGATCAACTGCCTCAGATTTCATTTAGAACAATCTTTTGGACAACCAAAAATTTACAAGTTACGTGTCTATTTCTACCTGGTGACTGGGTTGGGAAACATGACATATTGATTATGAAATAACCAGAATGCAGCCAATATTAAAGAGATTTGAAAATCATGGTGGGTAGGAGCTGGTAAGTGTTTTAGAGATTGAATTCCTTCATTTTAGGAAGAGGAACTTGGGACATGGGGATGTTTGCTTTCCTTAGCAGCAAAGGCAGGACTAAATTGACATTGCCTGGACTTTTCTGTCCACTCCTTTTCCCACAACAGCAAGCACCCTGCAGGCCAAATCTCCCCCACTCTTCCTGGTACATTTCCTCCAGGAGATGTGACACTGCCTGCTAATAAAATCTATGTGCTCTTTTGTCTTTTTTGTAAAGCTCCCATGTGTAATTTTTTGGTAGCATCTCTGAAGAACAGAATTAATGTTTTTATTTGGCTGACATTCCAGATGATGGAGGAACCAGAAGGCTGCTACAAATGAAGGCTTTTGTATGGTCTCAAGATGTCAGGATGATATGGATGTTCTTTCGAAGGTGAGTCAGGTCAACCCTTTCGTTTCTTTTTTCAAAAGGTGAACCAGGTTATTAATGGATCCAATGAAAACTTCTAAGCCATAAAATTAGCCACAAGTTTGGGAACAGAATCTGTACTCTTAAACCCACCCTAAATTGTTCCTTTCCAGGTATGTTTATTCAATAGTAACCGAGGGTTCACATAGAGATTTGAGGAATCAGGAGGTAGTTCTACAGTAGCACACACTTCTTGAGAGCATGACAAGGCAGTCACCTATTCATTCAGTCTTAAATTTATTCAGTGAAGATGTACTTAATGATGGCTATCAGTCAGATTTAGTGTTAGGGTTGAGTCAGAGACACTTAAAACTGATAATAAAGATAAACATTTTGTCCCTTGCCCAACCTGTTGTTGTAAGGAGTCATGGGGACTATTTATTATCTCTACAAATCTCAGTGATGGTTCTTTGGATTTAGCATGTAGCTTATCTATGATTAAAAGAGTGCTTAATGTGTTTAAAGGAAAACTTAAAGAAATGTCCCAGATAATGCTTGTTTTTGTTTTTGCTTTACAACAGCTCCTAGTGCTGGCCAAGTTCCCACCAAAGTGTCTGTGTCAACAGTACTTTTTATTGCAGGTTTTATTACTGAGCAGCAGAGCCGAAATGGGAGCAGGTATCTGAGAGAGGGACCTGGGGTGAGTGGTCATCTGGAGCACTGCTTATTGTGGGCATATTGATGACTGAGGCCAAGGCTTCTATGCTGAGTCCTCCTCGCCTAGAGCATTAGGCACTCCACAAGTGGCTTTAAGGAGTTGAGTAGAATGCAGGGAAGTAAAGATGTTTTCTGCAAGAATTCCTGGATGTTGGCACTTAGTAGAATAACTTGTGACTTAGCAAGGCAAGGATTGACATGGAGTAACTATCTGGCGGCGGAGGGGGGGGGTGGTTAAGGAAGAGAACTTGCACAGATTTCTAAAAGCATTGTAGAGATTTCCTTTTACAGTTCTGTAAATTGTAATTGTTTGAAGATATTTAACTTTCATTTTCAATCTTTAAAAATACTTGTCCTTTTCTACCATCACCAGAACCAGTTATCAGAACAAATTAAGGGTCACCATATAATGTTTTGGATTCATTGTATGGGTACTGTGATAGAGTCCAGGGACACAGTGGAGAGAGAAAGCAAACCTGGTCTTTACCTACTCAGTTCTTACCTCATGGAGTTTGGTGGAGGAGATTAATCTTATTCACAGAGTCACACAATGGAGTACCACAACTGTGGTGTGTTCAGTCAGCAGAGTTCCGGTGGCTTTGGTTTTCTGAAGGATACAAGATGATATAAACTGATGACGAGGGGTTTAGCTTGGTCATAGGGGTGAGAGGTATTTCCTCTGAAGGAGAGATTACTGAGTTGAGAAGTAGGGGTTAAGATTGTTTGCAAAGATCTTGTGACTCAGGCAGGTCCTCTTGAGCATGGAGAAGAGAGTGACGTGAGACAAAGCCCAGAGTATCACAGGACTTCCTTTTTATTAAAAGTACATGCAAATGTTGGAGAGTTTTAGCCAAGATTGGAATATTTAAAGTTGACCAATTCTTGAAGAATGGACTCTAGGAGAGCAGCAGTGGATGGTGGTAGATCAGTTACAAGTTTCTTGTAGCTTGGCCTTAACGTCGATATATATGGAGAAATGTGCACAGAAAACAGAGCTACTTAGGAGTGATTATGATAAGGGCAAGGAATGGTGGGGTATGAAGGGTGATGGTGAAGGAAAGGCCTAAGGTAAATCTTAACTTTCTGGCCTGCCTAACTGAGCGGCTTAGAGTATTATTCATTGCAACAGTGAGTACTGGCAAATAACCAGGCTTAGGGCAAAGAGTATGAGTTTGGCTTTGGACATACTGAGTTGCAGTAACTTTGAGAAATCGAAGAAGTGGTGGCAATTAGGTAGTTAGATATTAGAGACTCTAGATATAGATTGGCTCTCCAAAAGTGATACTTCCATCACATGAGAGTCATGGCCCCTGATATTTACATGTTACATCATTTGCCCCATAGAGAGGCTGATCTTGCTTGTCCTGGTCCCAAGACCAAAATTTCCAGGGAAGTTTTCTCACAGGTGGCCAACCTAGCCATAATAGTTGTTGCAGAAAGTAGGTATAGATAGGGTCATGGACTATCTGGTAACTTTTATGAGAGTGATAGGCTTTTGGAAGGAGTAATTACCAAGAGGAAAGAAAGGAAGAGGACAGATCATATCTTACAATTCTACTCTAATTGTGACAGGGTCAATAGACCCTAGCATTAATGACCCTGGCACAAAACTAACTTTGTGGCAGATCTACATTTTTCCAGTATTTTGGATTTTCTCTGGAGCTCTGGGATGTGGGACCACAGAAGGCTCAAAAACAATGAAGACAGCCTAGGAAGATACACAAAGGGAGGCCCTGTTATGAGTATTAGATTGCACTGTATCATCATCACATATTTGTGTGCCTATCTATCTCCTTTAACAGACTACAAAATTCCTGACACCTGGTATCATTTCTTCTTTATTCCTGTGTTTTCAGTGACTAGAAGAGTATCTGTTAAAAAAGTTTTTGATGAGTTAGTCATTGAATGAATGGCTTAATAAAAGCATGTATAAATAGTTGAGGGTCATATGACTTTGAACTAGCTCCTTTACCTTCCTAAACTTTAGTTTTAAATCTGGATAAAGCAGTTCTTTTTTTTTTCCTTTTTTAAAATTAATTTTTAAAATTTATATCCAAGTTAGCATATAGCACAACAATGATTTCTTTCTTTCTTTCTTTCTTTCTTTCTTTCTTTCTTTCTTTCTTTTGACTTGGCTTCTTAGCCTCAAGAGGATATATTTTTTAAAATAGTTTATTATCAAGTTGGTTTCCATATAACACAACAATGATTTCAAGAGTAGATTCTTTAATGCCCCTTACCCATCTAGCCCACCCCCTCTCCAACAACCCCATCCAGTAACCCTCCGTTTGTTCTCCATATTTAAGAATCTCTTATGTTTTTGTCCCCCTCCCTGTTTTTATATATTTTTTTGCTTCCCTTCCCTTATGTTAATCTGTTTGGTATCTTAAAGTCCTCGTGTGAAGTCATATTATATTTGTCTTTGAATGACTAGTTTCACTTAGCATAATACCCTCTATTTCCATCCACGTAGTTGCAAATGGTAAGATTTCATTCTTTTTGATTATTGAGTATTACTCCATTGTGTGTGTGTGTGTGTGTGTGTGTGTATCTCACATTTGGATAAAGCACTTCTTATTCTTTTCCACATGTCATAGTTTTACAATTCTATTTTATTAAAACATTTTTTTTCTGGATATTCAACTTTTGATGATTTGTACAAGTGTTGTACAAGTAGCTGATTATTTCAAATTCTGGGTTAATTTCTGCTCTCCAACCTATTGAAACTTGAGGTGGAGAAGAAAACACATGAGCTTTGTATCAAATGTGTATGAATTCAAATTCTAGCTTCTCTACTCACTGGCTTTGTCCCTCTGGGTAGTTTATTTAACATTCAGTTTTTAAAATAGTTTAATGTCAAGTTGGTTTCCATATAACACCCATTACCCATCCCCACAAGTGCTCCTCTCCATGCTCATCTCCTCCCTTCCCCCCACCCCATCAGTCCTCAGTTTGTTCCCAGTATTCAAAAGTCTCTCATTGTTTTGTTTTTAATTTCTAAAATAATGATGATAATGTCTGAGTTGCAAAGCTTCTGTTACAGGTAAAAAGAATGGACTTAGAGACATTAAAGCAAAGGAGGTCCCAGGACAGGGTAGTTATTATTTTTCTTATCTTTATGCCTTAGTGTGGGTAGGCATTGTTTGAGTTTGAGCTGTGGTTATAAAACATTTGTCACTTTTTTTCAGTTGACCACACATTACCCTCTTATCTGCTTTATGTGGTTGTGGATAGTTTAATTCAATTGTTCTTAAAATTTCTACAGAACATCAGTATTCCACAAGATAGTTTATAATGCCAAATATTACTGATCTTTTCCCAATTATCAGGGAAAGAATCAAGATTTTTTTTAATTCCAAGTTTATATTTTACATCTTTCTTAATTTTCTTGGACTTCTGCTTGTTAAAACAACCTATCAAGGTTAACCAAAAATCCTTTTTCATGAATTTATGATTCATTCAAAAAAACATTTCTAGTATGTACAGCATAGGAGCACCATCTTACATTACTGTCAATACAAATTTACATCAGAGTTGGGCCCTTTCCTTCTGGATTTGATAGTTAGGTGTGTGGAGGAGGAGTG
Source organism: Hyaena hyaena (assembly GCF_003009895.1). Classification (NCBI taxonomy): domain Eukaryota; kingdom Metazoa; phylum Chordata; class Mammalia; order Carnivora; family Hyaenidae; genus Hyaena; species Hyaena hyaena. The sequence continues at coordinate 36,022 of NW_024081237.1, read as the reverse complement.
AGTAGAGAATTTTCTTAAGTGACAGGGACACTCGTGTTGAGTTTTAAATGTGAAATGTAAGTTTGTTGGATGAAGAGGTGGGTGCCAGGAGTGCCATGCGAGAGCAGGTGGGGAGGAGAGTGAACCACTCTCTTTGGTAACTGTGGTAGTTTTGGTTGAAAACATGTACTCATTTGTTGCCAATAAAATCATGGTATTGCCAGCTTTCAAGACAGATTAAATAGACAATGGCATTTCTAAAGAAGCCCAGGAGACCAAAGAGAAGCACAGGTTAATTGTATCATTCCTGGCTGAGTTTCCAAAAATCTCATTGGTGATGTGCCTAATACTCTGGCATCCTCTTCCAAAATGGCACTTTTTTGCAGTATCAGAGGGCTTCCACAATGCCACATGATGTCATCTTGATGTATCATCCTTGAGTGTCTGTGTGCCTTTTGTCATAGTGAGCATACATAAGTTAATACAAAGATGACTATGATCACCACTTTCTTTTAATAATTCAAAAGATAAAGCATATGGAAACCCATTATAACCACAGAGTGCCAAAATTGTACAGAAAACACAAAAGGGAAGCTAGATTAGAATATATTTCAGGAAAGGGTATAAACATGACACTTACAATGAACATACTTATTGGTAATCACTCTGTCAGGCCTTATGTCATTGGTGTCTCACCTTAACTCCAATGATGAGAGCCAGTACTCTTTTCCTTTTACAGATGAGAAGTCAAAGCAGAGAGGTTAAGTGATTTATCTTAGGTAGCACAGCTAGTAAGTGGTGGATTTAAACCCAGGAGGCCAGGCTCCAGAGCCAGTGCTCTTAATCCCTATTTCTATACAGTCTCATTTTATTTGAGGGTAATATTAATTTCCTTTCTCACAGCATGAGACTATTAACTAATTGATTCATTGTCTCAGTGTCCCCTGAACACTGTTCCCATGTCAGTCCCTGAGTTATATATATGCTGGAGTGGCAAGCAAGGATGACATGTGCTCTCTGTTCTCAATAAGCTCATTCTAGTCGAGGATCATCCACAAGACATTTTTTACCTGTGTTAGGTTACTTGAGCTGCACAGATGGTCAGAAGGGTGGTATCTACTTCCCCCTTGTAGAATAAGAAGCTAAATAGGAGAAAGGCCACATGACTTCCTTAGAACAGCCTCAAGCAGGTAGTAAGTGCCAAGGTTTGGTCCAAACCCTGGTTTTCAAACCAGAAACTGGTGTTCTTGGGTAACTCCAACAAATAATTATAGTTTGTTTGAGTAGCCAGGTGATGCCATGTTGGGATCTATTTTCCCATCTATAAAATGAGAGGCTTAAAAACATCATTTAAGGTCTGTTTCTGTTCTGATATGTTATGATGACAGTCACAGAACAATTTATTATTTAAATAGGACTACTGACAATTTAATTTGGAAATGTTACATTAGTTGGTCAAGTCAGTGCACTTTAGTAAAAATCAATAGGGGTATCTACAGTGAGAGATAAGAAGAGAGAAATGAGTAACTCTGGTTTCAACTCTCAAGGATCCAGACTCTCATGGGACTAAGAAATACAAACCAACTATCCTTGGGGTGCAGGTTTGAGTCTATATTTTGAGTGTCCCTAGAAAACAAAATCCTAGCAAAGAGCTAGTGAACTGCTAGGTAGGCTAGCCATGAGGGACCCTCATGTCTTCTAGGGGAAGAAATGTTCTTCCAAAGGAAAATTTTGGCTTGGGGACCTGGCCTTAGCAGTCAGTGTCTAATGAAGTCCTGCTTATCTGTTTTTTTGTTTTTTGTTTGTTTGTTTGTTCGTTTGGCCTGGGTCTGAGTCCTAGGGAGGTGGAAGCTATAAGGAAGAAACTAAAGGAACATTTAATCATTCCACAATGAAAACTCTGACATTAAAGAGCAAGGTAACTCTGCTTTAGAAGCAGTGGTCAGAAGGCAACATAAATGAGAGGAGTTTTCTGTGTTGTTCACATTAGCATAGAAGATATTTTAGTAGGCCTAAGAATGGCATCCAAAAAGATATGTCCAAGTCCCCATGCCTAGGAATTATTTGGAAAAAAAGGATATTTGCAGATGTAAAGGATGTTAAGGATCTTGAGATGAAGATATCCTCCTGGCTTATCTGGATGAGCCTTAAATCTGGTGGAAAGTATTCTTGTAAGAAGAGAAGTCACACACCGAGGAGAAGGTGACATCGGGATGAAACAGAGATATAAGGCAAGGAAGCCAAGAAATACCAGCAGCCACTAGAAGCTGGAAGAGAAAGGGAAGGGAGTACAGCCTGCCAACACCTTGACTCTGAACTTATCTTCTACAACTGTGAGATAATAAATTCCTGTTCTGTTAAGCCACACACTCCATAGTAGTTCTTCATGGCAGCTACAGTAAAACAATAAAGACATTGAAGCCTGGGGAGAATGGGGTGCCCAGGAGAGGTGGTATGACCCAGGAGAGCTGACCCCCATTGAAGGATGATGCCATGGTCACCATAATATGGTGGATTTCCTATGGTAGCTGAAAATAGGAAACAGTCCTTGGAAGCCCAAGCATGACTTAATGGGGAGGTGTTTTTATTTTTATCTTTTTAAAGGGAAGACTATGAAAGTGACCCTAATTATACCCAGCATCTGGTAAAAGCTAAGAAACAAAAGGATAATTTTTCTAGAACACAAGCAAGACAAACTCTGAACTGAGATCTAATAGACAGGCACAGCTAATACAAAAGATTGCAGCAAGTGATCACCACATACTTAATATTATAATATTTGATCTCTCTCTGGCACAAAAGTCTATGATCAGGTTCTATCTACTTTACCTTATACTATGACGCCTGATACATGTTTTCCAGGGTCTCTGAATCTGAAAAGAGATGTGGAGAAGATACACTGACTCTCAACTTCCTTTAACTGAAAATAATACATCACTTTTGATTCTCTTCTATTGGCCAGAACTAGTCCAGTGGGCCCAAACTAACTACAAAGGAGACTGAGAAATATACATGGGTGGAGACATCATGTATATTTGGTAGCATTAATGGTTTTTGCAACATACAAGAATGAATTGTTAATCTTGATTAACCTAATTTCCCACTAAAAGATCTGGGCTCTTAGAAGCACAATGACTTTAGTCAGTGATTGTGTCTCGACTTAACTGATTTAATCATAAACTTTATTTCATATTAACATTGAAGCTATGGTTTCTTTGTGTTTCCTAAGATAAAATTCTGATATAAAGCATCTATGTTTCTTAAATTCTATTATAATTAAGCAAGAAAGATAATTAATGAACTTTCCTTATACAACAAATAAAATGATAAAAATTCTAAGAGTCTTAATACATTTTACACATTATAAAGTTTGTAGTTAAGGTATCACTTCCATGTTTCACAGATGAGGCAATTTTAAAAGAAAGTATTATCAATGCCTCTAAGAACAGCAGTGCTAGAGAAAAACATATATGGCTTGTCCCTTAGTTGCAGCCTATTCCACACAAAGCCTAAGGTTTGGTCCTGTGTAAATCAAGAACTGCAGAGTTTGTGTCAATTATAAAGAAAAAGGAGGAAGAAATTGCCAGTCCTGTGTCACCTGTTGTCAGACAGGACTATTGCTAGAGACATGTGTTCTGCTTTTAATGATCTCCTTGTGTGATCAAACCAATCCTGTTGAGTGGGGGTCATTCTCCCTAGTTACAACTGAGGAAACTGAAGCACAGAAGTTTTAAATGACCAATGTTGCACAGCTAGCAAGCAGAAGAGTGAGTCACCAATCTGGGTCTCTCTCCATCTGATTCTCTCCTTCCTTCCTCCCCTAGCGCATTATCTCCTATGTTAGAAACCCAATGACTTGAGCTTCACTGGTAGTAGGTGCTGTTGGGAGAGCGGAGTTGCCATTGTTCAAGCTCTTCCAACTGCAAAAATGGAACCCAGATCATGAGCTTCAGAAAAATCTATCCCCCTTTGGAGGGTCTTTTACAAATAAGCTATTTGTTTTTGTCAAAGGACAGGTTTTGGTTTCATGGGATACGACTTTGTTTTCAACGACTCATTAAAGAAAGATGACTTACTGCCCTGTTTTCTAAATCTAGTCACAGACCACAATCATTTGCAGGAAATGGAATGTTTACTCGAGTTTATTATACAAGGCTCTGGATATGAGCTGTGGGATTTTTACACCTCATAGCAACGGTATTACAATTTATTTACAACTTCGTGTTGGCAGCTGCACAAACTCTTATGAAAAAGGACAATCACACCTTGGGGACCAGTAATTATAGGCAAAGGTATAAATTGGGCAAAGCACTGTAAGCATTTGGCACTTAAGTTGAAGAGAATAGAAATGGCTCTGGCAATCGGACAGAAAGCCAGTCTCTTGTTCGTTATGAGGCCATGAACTAATTAAACTGAACTTGTCAGAATAGACAGATGAATACACTGAACTGGATTTTGGCACTGCCTGGTCCCACGCTCATGAAAACCAAGTTGTTTTAGTGATGTCATCATTTGGAACTTCTAACTATGATATCACTTTTGACAGAATTAATGTGGAATTAATACCATATGTACGAGCATTAATAGGTATTGACTTTGAACACTTGGTGATCACTTGAGGTTAGTCTCCAAAGGAAAAGTGTGAGATAGGTCTTCCTAGTATCTCCAGTTATCAAATGTCAAACCCAGGTTAGACAAGGATCTCAACACACTTATTAGAATTCCTCCAAGACAGATCCATATATGTGATCCTAAGAAATATTTGCATAAAGACATGGCTTAAAATATATTTTATTTGTAATAATATTGAATTAGGAGATGAGTGGATTTAAAATTAAATTCATAGTAACTTAGAAGAAATTGCACAGAGTTCTTTTTTTTTTTAAATGAAACTTTGGGTTTTAGTTTTAATTAAACCCAAGACATGAGATATTCTTACCAACCAAACTAGTGATTATGGTTTCTAATTTCCCAGAGTAAATGAGCTCTCTTCCTTTTCTCACTCATGCAAATACTGTCTAGGTGAAACTGATTCTGTTTATGTCCATTGCAATAGGTCCTTCTGAATCTTGAGGGTTAAGTGTAATCATTTTTATTCATTAAGCAAATATTTATTTATTTATTTATTTAGAGAAAGAGAGAGCAGGAATGGGTGAGGGGCAGAGAAAAAGAGAGAGACAGAGAGAAAAGAATCCCAAGCAAGGCCCGCACTCAGTGCACAGTCTGATACGAGGCTGGATCCCACAAACCCGGAGATCATGAGCTGAAATCAAGACTTAGATGCTCAACCAACTGAGCCGCTCAGGTGCCTCAATCAAATATGTATTTAATACCTTCTATGTTCTGGGCATTTTTTGTATCTCTATAGATTTCTTACAATTAGTTCCTTGCATTTGCATATAAATAAAATTCTAGGACAATCTGTAACAGGTAACACAACAATTTGTATGTATATGAGTCAAGAACTAAGTGAAGGACATAAACTCATGACAGTACCCTGAGTAAATAGGGAAGCTGAGTTAAGCCAGCTGTTCTTCAGAATAGTGTAATACAACTTATTTAGCAGAAATCTCTGTAGAATACTTTTTATAGTTTATCTCAACAATCTTCACTATAGTCCACTTTTCAGTTAAAGAGACTGAGTGTCTTGCTCAAGGTAACTGACAATTAAACTCATATGTGTCTTATTCCAAAGGTCATCCTTTTTCTAATACATATGCTGACTGCCCAGTACTTTGCCTGATTACAGGTAAGAAGTAGATATATCAAATGCAGAAGCAGGTTAAGCTTGTGTTCATGGTAGGAAGACAACATGGCAGACTAGGTTCCTGTGACTCCAATGTTGGCTTGAGCATATGCTCATTTGCCTCCCTTTGGCAAATCTCACAGCCTCTTTGTGTATGTCCCCTCCTTGGGGATGGCAACCTTTGCTCATAGGGGTTCCTGTGAAAACCTAAGCCAATACCAGTAAGTGTACAGAGTACTATTTAAACATTTGCTATTATTATTTAAGGTTGTAATGTTTCTCAAGGAGGTAGGTCAATAGTCTTCTTGGGTGTAAGTGAGTTAGTTTGTAAAATATACTTGAGAAGTTTATTTTTCTGAGTTAAGAGTTTCTGAGAAGGAGCTTTCCAGTGCAAATACGACAAGGGACATCCTGTTGTCAGATAAAGATTAGAAAGAAAGTGGATAATGGAACCCACACAGCTCAGCAACCTGTCCCACCAACTTGGTCAATCATCAGCTGTGGTGCCTTGGGCAAGAAAATCAAATTTTCTAAGTGTAAGTTTCCGAAAACCCAACAATGCCTCTCTTTGTGGGTTACTGTGTTAGTTTTCTAGGGCGGCCATAATCAAGTACCACGAGCTGGTTGGGGTAGACAACAGAAATTTATTGTCTCATGCTCTGGAAGCTTCAAGTCTAAAATCAAGGTATTGGCTGGGTTGCTTTCTTCTGACAGCTGTAAGGAAAAATCTGTTCCATGCCTCTCTTCTAGCTTCTGGGGGTTTGCTGGCAATCCTCGGTATTCTTTGGCTTGTAGAAGAATCATTCTAATCTCTGCCTTCATGTTCACATGATGTTCTGTGTGTGTGTGTATGTCTCCATCCAAATTTCCTTTTTAAAAGGACATAAGTCATATTGGATTGGGGCCCACCTTAATGACCTCATCTTAACTAATTATATCTGCAAGAGCCTTATACCCAAATAAAATCACATTCTGAGGTATTGAGGATTAGGGCTTCAACATATGAATCTGGGGGTTGGTGGATAATTCAACCCATAACAGTTGTTTCGTGGATTAAAAGAAAGAGGTAATTCACATAAAATGCCTACTGCTTCTGACTCATGACTTGGTACTCCATGTTAATAGAGTCTCACTCCTGTTGGTTGATGGTGCTTTGGAGTTAGGGATGAGAATTCAAAAGGTGGAGTTGATCTCTTTATGGCTCTGCACAGGAACTTTATCGCAAGGACTAGAAGCTGTGTTTGTAGTTATTAATTACTGTTTTCTCACAGTTCTCTTGGACTTTTTCCTTGGTTTGTGGGCTTTTGAGGAAAGTCCAGCTCTACATATAGACCAGTATGTCCTGCCCAGCCCCCTGCTTTGGATTCAATCAACTCCCAGGAGTTTTCTAACAGATGTGTAAAATGTTCCAGGCTACCTTTTCATCATTTATATTAAAATTAAAAAAAAAAAAACTTGGATGAAATTTCACCCTAATGCATCCTATGCAAAGAGCACATTAGTGTCTCATTAGAAAGAGCAGACTAAAATTTACAAAGAAATTAATAAATATATGTAACAAAAGTAACCATTTATCAGATGTTTAATTCATATAGGTATACCAATATATTGAGCTACTTACACAACGCTGGAAAGCAGATATTATCATTTCTGTTTTGCAGCTGAGGAAACTGAAGTTCAGATTTAATACACCATTGAAAGCCAACGGCTGGCGACTGGCTGAAGCCAACCTCACAGTCAAGTGTGGTGGCTCAGTGTATTCATTCCACAACCCAACAGAGCATTGTTGAGTCTCTGGTTTCTCACTGATAAAAAAAAAGGAGACAAAAATATTGTTTGCAGGGGCAGTTTATAAGGATTGGGTGTGAGAATCTATGATACAGGATTTAGCTCACACAGGAAGCTCAAAACATTTTGCTGAAGAAATAAGAATGAAAAAATGAATGAATGGAAAAATTCACAAGAAGGCTGAGTTTATAAGCAAGAAAATCAAGGAATGTGATGGAGCATACCTGCCAGAATTAATTTTCTTTAATATTAGAAGATATTAAAAGACAGAACCTATTTTTAAAAATTCTGATTTGGAAGCACTTATCAAGCATTTGCTGTGGGCGAGGCAATGTTGTAGATGTTATTTCCTCCTCACAGTGACCCCATGAAGTAGAGGCCATGTCCACCACCATTTACAGATGACTCACAGAGAGGTTAAGCAATTTGCCTGGGGTTACCCTGGCTATGAGCACATCACAAAGCCAGACTTTGAACTCAGACTTTGAAATCTCCACAAAGCTGAAGATTTTCCTGTAGATCATTTATCTCTCTCATAGAAACACATTTTCAAATAGTTTTACCTGACTGACTCTCTTTTAAAAATAGCTCTAAGAGATGGCTCCCACCTACCATGTTCACTGTGTCTCTTTTGGGAAGACCCACACCCCTAAGAGCAAGAGATTAAGCTTACCTTCTTGGATTTGCTTCTTACCAGTTTGTGTACCATTGAACAAGATGCTTAGACTCTCTAGGCCTCAGTTTCCATGTCTATAAAACAGAATGTTTCTATAAAACATCAAGAGATATTACCTACTGTATGGTAATTATGAATGTTGTTCTGTAGGGGGAGATTAAATCCATATTGGGACACTAGATAAAGATCCCTAACCTCGTTTTCTGTTATAAGACTTAGAGTCTCTAGTAATATCCAAATATTTCAGCACCAGGACAGCAAGCATGACTCAGTCTTAGAAATTGGCAACCTGAAAAAACATTTTTTATAAAACCACAAACCTGGAGATTTTCTTGTAAATCACTTATCTCTCTCATAGAAGCACAGTTTCATTCCCTCATATAGTTTTATCTGACTGATTCTTTTTAATTTTTTGTAGTTTATTTATTTTTTAAACAGAGGGAGACAGAGCATGAGCAGGGGCAGGGGGGCAGAGCAAGAGGGAGACACAGAATCTGAAACAGGCTCCAGGCTCTGAGCTGCCAGCACAGAGCCTGATGCAGGGCTTGAATCCACGAACCATGCGATCATGACCTGAGACGAAGTTAGATGCTTAACTGACTGAGCCACCCAGGTGCCCCTGAATGATTCTCTTAAAAAAAAAAAAGTTTTAAATAGTTTCATAATCATAAGCATATATTAACATTTACTGCATTCCAGGCACTGTTCTTAGCACTTTCTATGTATTATTATCTTACATAATTATTTTTTAAATTTTATTTAATTCTTAAAACAAGTCTGTTAAATAATATTCTTATATTCTCCATTAACTGGATAAATAAAGAAACTAAGGCACAGAAGGTTTAAACCACTTGCCAAAGCCACGTTGCTGGTAAGTGAGAGAGGTCGGGTTTGATCCCTAGAAGTCCAGCCCAAGGGCCCACTAATAGAACTAATAGAACCGTTCTAATCAAGTACTTTTGTAGCACTAAGATTCTGAATTGTCTAAATGAAAATAGCAAATGCATTTGTCTCATAAAACCCAAATTAATTTTAATTCCTATGCTTGGGTAATTCAAATTTCTATATCAATGGACTGGACACGCCACCCTCAAAGTACCTAATATTAAAAGACCCCACAATTTATGAGAGTCTCCTTGGGAGGGGGAGAGAGAGACAGAGACACAGAGAGAGAGAAGCAGAGAATGAGAGAGAGCAAGCATGAGAGAGATTTTTGAAGATACTAGGCTGTTAGCTTTGAACATGGAGGACTGGGCCATAGCCAAAGAAAACGAGTTCCCTCAGGAAGCTAGAAAAGGCAAAGTAATAGATTATTTTGTGGAGCCTTCAGAAAGTGTGCAGTCCTGTTGACCCATTTTGTATTTCAGTAAAATTTTTAAAAATGGTGTTGTTTTAACCTAAATTTGTGGTAATTTTGTTACAGCAGCAAAAGGAAGCTCATATACTCTGATACGGCACCATCAATTGTTTGGCGCTAACCGTACAGAGTGTCCTCTCCCCACCCTCCCATAAGAATTCTTTCCTTTGCTCACATATCAAGGAAAATTTGACAGCAATCCCACTTGTAGGCATAAGGGTAAAAGAAATGAAAATATGTGTCCACACCAAAACTTGCACACAAATACTTATAATAGTATTATTGATAATAACCAAATTGTGGAAACAACCTAGACAACATCAGTTGATAATGGACTAACAAAATATGTTATCTATATGTAATGAAATACTCTTCAGCAATAAAAGGGAACAAAGTACTGATAAAAGGCTAAGACATGGATGAATCTTGAAAACATTACACTAAGTGAATGCAGCCAGCCCCAAGAGACCCCAATCACATGCTTCTTTATATGAAATGTTCACAATAGGCAAATACATCTATGGAGACAAAAAAGCATTTTAGTGGTTTTCCAGGGCCAGTAGTATGGGGTGAGAGGTGGCGAGTGACTGCTAAGGAGTATGAATCTTCTTTATGGGTGATAAAGATGTCACAAACTTTGACTCTGGTGATGGGCTGCATATACTAAAAGTCACTGGTGTGCACTCTTCCAAAGGGTGGATTTTCTAGTAGTGAATAACATCTCAATAAAGATGCAAAGGAGAAAGATAAAGAAAGCAGGTATTCATACTCTAAACTACAGATACTCGTTTGATTGTTGTATTAGTGAGGGTTCTTCAGAGAAATAGAGCCAACAGGACATATGTTTCTCCTACATGCTTAACAAATGTTTATTCCTTTCCCTTGTACAGAACAAAGCGACTTCACCAAGTGATTTCCTGAAGCACATGACCTTGGGGGCCCAGTGCTGGAGTTAAGAAACGACTATCCATATTATAGAAATACCATTCCTGATAGTTCTGACATGAGCTGTACAATTAAGTGCCAACTGCAGTGTGGAAAGATGATGCCTTGTTCAAATTAGGATAACCTCCAACTAGGTCTAGAATACATGAAATTCATGTAATCCAAGATTTTACTCACCTGAGGGAACAAAATATTTTTGCTGGCCCCAGTTCACTTTCTTTCGCACATTTTACAATGTGTGGTATTTTAATCAATGTCAACCTGCTGCAACTTTCGGAGTAGAGGCTTTGGAAATGCCTAATGTCTTTTTCCTTTCATTTTCCCTTGGCATCATTTGACTCTACAAGAAGATATATGCCCCTTTCTTCACCGTATGCCACACGGTAAATTGGGCATTAATTAAAGAGTTTCTTGAAAATGGAGACCTGCACTTCATGCATGTATATCACAAAAAGCAAGGAAGGAAAGTCTGACACTTAAAATGAAAAGGTACATCTATACTATGTAAGGATATGAAATTGATTATGAAAAGAACAGTGTAGAAGAACAGAGAAAATACACAGTTGAGGGGACTCAGGGGAAAGTGAGGGGGAATGGAGGGCACTTGCAGCAACAGAACTTATCTGGGAGACCTTGGCGGTCCAGGCTTGTTGGAGCCTTCTTGTCAACCAAGTCTTTGATGGTTTTGATCTTAGCTCTCCCATTGACCCTACTTCTCATGTTCACGCTTTCTCAGAAGCGAACCGTCCAGGTGCTTGATCCGGAGCTCTGCCCATCTCCAAGTCCTCTGGGACTAACATTCGATTATCAGGAGTGCGACTTCACTCCACATGTGTCCTTCCATGTGGAGAGCATCCATGAGAGGAACACCTCTGGCCTCGCCTGTTGCCTCACTCAGTGGTTCCTGAGGGCTTTTCTGATTATTGAGTTATGAAGGAGAAACTAGACACTCATAATCCTATTCCACTGTCTCCCCTTTCTCTCTTGGAAACTAGATTCCCACAGAGACCTCATTCTTTCTGCTCCAAGCAGGATGGTTTTTTTAGAGATTTGCCTCCCATGTGGTGACCCAGTACCGGTTGGGGTGGGCTGCAGACAGCTGTGTAATTCTGAGGTTTGTTGTGAGGAACTCCATCTTCTCCTAGACCCAGTCTTCACTGGTATAAAGTTACTATTTTATGTCTCATTTTCCAACATCTTTATTTTATGTATAGTTGCTTCAGAACTAGGGTAGGAAAGAGACATCTTTCCTAGAGGGAAGCCGTGGAGGGCGTATTCCCCACTCCCTCTTGTCTTTGACCTGGCTATTCTGGTCTCAGTATATTCATACCTCATAGTGTCCTTTCTCTGCACACAGCTCTGCAAAATAGGATGATGTGCACACTTTTAAAAGAATCATTTAATCAGCCTGTGATCATGAATTTTTTGTTCATTTTCATCCATTTATGTATTTTAAAAATGCAGACTTAAAGGGAAGACTTGTTCTTATAAATATTTAAATTTGGGAGAGGCATTCATTAATTTAGTTGGTTATTCTGTGAATATGCATATTTATTAAGCACCTGCAACATGCCATAAACTGAGAATGGAATGTCGTTCTGGCCTCAAAGACCTGTTATTTGATGGGGAGCTATATCACCCAAAGACAGAGATTGTAAGCTCAGTGATAGATATATAAAAACATTCTATCAAAAACGGCTTGGTCAGGATGACATAATGAAGTGCTTTTGTTCCAAGCAAAAGCACATTTGGCCTAAAGATATATGTTATATTCCACCATAAATCAGAGCGGCCTAATTGTTGAATTGTCAAATATGATCAGAACTGGATGGTTGAGGTTTCTTCAAGATAAATAGTTTGTCTTATTGGGTTTTTTTTGAAGTTTATTTATTTATTTTGTGTGAGAGAGAGACAGAGAGAGAATGGGGGGGGGGCATAGAGAGAAGGAGAGAGAGAATCTAATCAGCTAAGAGCCTGACGGGGGGCTCAATCTCATAACTGTGAGACCATGACCTGAGCTGAAATCAAGAGACTGATGCTCAACCTATTGAACCACCCAGGCACCCCTGTTGGAATTTTTTGGGGTATACCCTCAGTTTAAATGTATATCTCACGTATAGTGGGTATTCAACATATATAATATAAATATAATACATTTATATATATAATATGTTTCATCTGTTCATCTTCCATCCTTCCACTTATTCCACAAATGTCTGAGCTTATCTTGAGAACTCTAAGTATATAGTTATAAATAAAAGTGACATAGTGTCTTGTCTGATGGTGTGTAATCTATCAATGCTAGAATTCTAGAAATAATTTTATTAAATGCGTGCTCATTTTAATGCGCATCTACTGAATGCTTGCTGTTATAAATCATACGCAATTATTTAAATGGATCAATATCACCTATTGTTCATGTAACTGCCACCTCCCATAAGGTATTTACATCCCCCTTAAAAACTCCTATTTTTATTTCAAATTTCTTTGACATAGGGTTTCCTATACAAGGGGAAGAATAAAAGCAGAATACTGAATGTTTTAGTTTCAAGTCCTGGACCCTAACCAAAAGCTAAAAGCTATTTGAAGAAGTTTCTGGAAGCATATTTAACATTTATAAAAAATAAATTAAATTGCAATAACATAAATATAAGTACATACATTTCATTTTACTGTGTATATCATTTCAGAGTAAGAGCCCATGGTAATTATCATAAAAGAGCTCACTCTCTTCTATTTATCATGATTCAATTCATCCAGCGTCGAATCTCTGGATGGTAATTGCAGGTGGAGGAGGTTCACATCACTGGACACTTTACTGTCATATGTGAGGCTTTTGTCTTCTGTAACAGCCTAGGCTGAGGAAGGAGGACAAATTCCTGCACAGGCTATGATGATTTCTAGGGAAGGACTTTGATCTTCCCTCCATGCTAAGCCTCACTAAAGAGCTTCCACGTTTGCCACCGCCCCGCCCACTCCACCAGGCCAGCCCTGGATGCAGCTTTATGTTCAAAGTCCTTCTACTGAGCCACTTCCCAGGGAGTAAGCCTTAGACCCACAGAGCTGGTCGACATTATTTCTAGAATGCTTATCTCCCCCCACCCCCACCCCCCCCGCCACCCCTGGGAATTACCAGAGTATGAAAACTTCGATTTTTATTTTTATTTTATTATTTATTTATTTATTTTAAAGTTATTTGTTGATTTTGAGAGAGAGAGAGAGAGCACAAGCAGGAGAGGAACACACATACATACACACACACACACACACACACACAGAGAGAGAGAGAGAGAGAGAATCCTAAGCAGGCTTTGCACTGTTAGCACAGAACCCAATGGAGGGCTTGAACTCATGAGCTGTGAGATCATGACTTGAGCTGAAATCAGGAGTCAGTGGCTTAACTCCCTCTTCTCCCCATGTGCCTCATCCTCTTTCTGGGGCCAGTGGGCTCCTGGGCATGTCTTCTGTATGGCTATAGCAGGAGGCAAGAGAAGCAACCCCAATATGCATAAGTTTCTTGAGCCTTCTTGTATCATATTCACCAATATCAGACTGTGCCCAAAAAAGGCCAGAACAAAGCTATAGTGGGTTGTTCTAGAAGTTACATAGTACAGATTGGGGAGTGGGGAAAGCTTGGATCATTATGATACTACTCTACCAAAAGATTTTTTCCCCTTACCTATCCTCTGCCGTCTTCTCCAAAACATCCTAGTAATCTGACACTTTAAAAATATAACAATGTAACTAATGATATTAATTGTTAGGATTTCAAAACTCTCAGAATAATCTTTCAGCCACTAATCACACAGCATAGGAAACCCCCTTGTTTTTGAAGGGGACCTTAGACCTTGTTTATTTCCATCTGTTTATGTTACAGATGGGGAAACTGAACACAAGAGAGATGATCGGTGGAAAAGCTCATATTAGAACGTGAATTCCAGTCCATTAAACTTTCCACTTTACTTCAGACTCTCTACAGCTCGGTAATAGCAGCAAGAATTAAGACCCCATTTTACAGATTGTTAACTAAGGGATGAAATTACGTCCTTGTGGTCAGATAGCAATTCCGGGCTTTTCGGTTTCATTTGACCATTTGTACATTCCATTCTCCTCCTCCCATTGTAGGGCGCTCAGCTAATTTTGTAAAGGAAGAAGCGAATGTTTGCTTGGAAGCTGCAAGCACTGTGAACCTGAGGTACGATATAGAACTTACAAATTAGATACTCGCTCGTAATGTGATCTGGCCGCCAGGAAAGCCAGCCCTGCCGGGGGCTGGCCTGCGTGAGGAGTCAAGCTGCAGGAAGCGGAATAATCCCTCTTTATATGGCACTGGTGAGACCGCACCTGGAAACCAGGCCCCTGTTCCAAGGCTCCGTACCCAGGCCATGTGGATGGGGAGAAGGGAACCGTATGATTCATTCGTAGCTGGAGGAAATGACCTAGGGGGGAGAGATTAGAGAGCTTAATGGGCTTGACTTCCTCCCCAAGGCAGGGACCCCGGACAGCTGAGGGACCCACTTACAGGCCCACAGTACTGAGCTCTTTGGGTCCTTGAAATAGGGGTCTGACAGCACCTGGCTCTATTGTCCCAGCCCCCTTGCATGCCCTCTGCCCTCCCTCTTTATGCTTCTTTTTCTCCTCTGGACTCTTAGCTTCTCAGATTTTCCAAAGTCTTTCCTACCTCAGGCTTCTTGTACCTATACCTCCTTCTGCCGAGCAGCTGCTTCCTGTTACCACTTTTAGATACCGGCCACGATGTCATTGTTCAGGGAGCGTTCCCTGGACTCCCGGGCATTTTGAGAACTTCCATTACCTGCTCCGCTAACACCTGCCTATCTCCTAACTCCTGCCCTGTTTCGCTTTGCGTGGCCTTCTCACTGTGTCTCTGTATGGCTCCAGACGCCGTGTCTCTTTTGTCCCTGGCTTGTTGCAGGGTCCTGAATGTCTGCCAAGGGGACGAACAAAGAGCACTCAGCAGTTGTGTGCAGTGGCAGTGCATCGGCTCTGTGTGCCTTTGTGCTGTGCTCTGCTTCTTTTCTTGCCCTGGCCAGATGCAGCAAGAAGAGCCCGGGAACAGGAGGCGCTTCTTCCTCTCCTGCGTGCTTCCAATCCCGATGATTGGAGGCAACCCACTCACCCTCTCCAAGACTTGGCATCTTCCTTAGTCTGTAAAACAGAGAAAGTAATGCCTTTTCTGCAGGGCTGTTCAGAGAGTAAATGCAAACTCCCTTCGTGACCATTGCACGCCCCCAAACACAAGGTCAGCCTCATCTTTAGTGGAACGTTTGTTCCTTAACATCATGTCATGATTGCCCTGATCATTCAGTTCCGCTCTTGGGGTATAAGGTCATAACATGTGTCCCATATGCAGAGCCGAGGTGGGGGTGAATGTGGGGAGGGCAATGAGGTGGATGGAACATGGTGGTGAAGGCATGGGCAACATAGGCAGGGGGAGTCACACCTTCCCCACACGGCTCCATGCCTTTCCTTCCATCATGGGGGAAAAGGGCTAGGCGGGGTGGTTGCCCCTTACTGGACTGACATGGCCCCTGAGGCCACATGGAGATCCCCGTGCGTTCGGAGATGTGGGATGAGTAAATGCCCCAAATTAAACTTGAATTGAATCCTTTCAGTGGGGCATACGGGGGCTGGGGGTTCTCAGCATCAGCAGCTTTCATCACTTTCGCAGCTGCTGGTTACTCACAGGCCTGGTGACTACCGCCTCCCCCCGGGTGCCCACACCTTGCACATAGTAACTGTTGTCTGTATTTGGCAAGAAGAAAGAAACAAGTGCCATTGAAAACAAAAACCGATCCTAACCTCATTCTGTCCCCTCAGGGAGTGTTCAAATTAATTCAAGTTTGGGAATATACTTGTTTTACTCAGGAAAGCATGCTGATGGGTGGGCCAGGCTGAGAAAGAGACCTGTGCACATGCCCTGCATCCAGGCAGGTGGCTATGAGCACAGGTGGTGGGTGACTTGGCTGCAGACTGAATGCTGGCCCCTGTCCTGAGCAGCGGGGTCCCTGAGTACCTCAGTCTAGAGTCTCTTTATCACTGATATGAGGATGAGAACTGTACCTCCTGAGTGAGTTCTTGTGAGGATTGACTGGGGTAAAAACCTAGAGTTGAGAACAGTGACAGAGAAAAATAGATGGCAGCTTGAAAAATACAGTTGGTCTTCATTATTTGCGGATTCTGTATTTGCGAACTGACCTATTCCTAAAATTTATGGTAACATCCAAATCCATGCTTGTGGTGCTTTCATGGTCATTTGTGAATATACAGTCACCTGCCACACACATTTTGCTCTGAGATGAAACAAGGTGACATTCTGCCTCCTTATTCCAGCTCTCATACGGTAAACAGGCATCTTTTTTTTTCAGTTATCTACCTAGTGCAATGGTTTTTGAATTCTTGTGCTTTTTCTTGGTGCTGTTTTAGATGTTTCAGTGGTTCCCAAGCCTAGTGCTGAAGTGTTGTCTAGTGTCCCTAAGGGCAAGGTGACTGTGATGTGGCTTACAGAGAATGTGCTAGATTAGCTTTGTCCTGGCATGAGTAACTACTGTTGGTTATGAATTCAATGTTCATGAGTGAACAATATATACTAAGCAAGCCGTCTTTAAACCCAGACCCATATAAAACAGGGTTATATATTGATTGGTTGCTAAAAATTTTGTGACCAGAGGTTTGTAAAAACCTAACCCTCCATTTTCCATAGGAGAAATGGCTCCGTATTCACTAACTGTCTTTGTGGTGACTTTATAGAGCATAGCTACTGAAAATAATGAGAACTGACTATACTTTGACATGCATCCTCCCAAGAAAAGGAATGAGTAGTTGAGGTTTGGAAGAACCAGGAATATTTAAGAGTGATCGCTGTCTGTCTCTCAATACATATGTATGTATCCCCAGAACTGATGAGAGCCCATAGAGAAATGTAGACTATGAAATTCTTACTGGCTGGTAATGGTCCAGCCTTCAAAGAGAGTATCTTTACCTTGATGACACAGAGCCTGGTGAATTCTGACCAGCAGTAGTCTCTCCCAAACCCTACCTGTGGTTAGAAATCAAACTATTTCTCCTGGAAAGAAAATGTGCCAAGCAGTTTGGTGATTAATACAGTACTAATATTCTGCTGCTTTTCTGATACTAAGGTAGTTTGATCCATACTCATAGATCATGATACAGAAATAGAGAAAGGAAAGCAGATTTCACCTGTATACTCTTAAACTGGCTTTAGCCCCTAAGAGGTGAAGTGCATGTATTCATGCTAATAATTCATCACTTCTCATTGGACAGCCTAAGGAAAACACTTCACTTAGACAACAGAACAGACCTATTGTTCTTCTTCCCCTTTGTGCCTATCTCACCTGCACTGAGAGAGAGAGAGATAGAGAGAGAGGGAGGAAGAGAATGGGGAAGGGGTGGAGGTAATGGGGAACAGAGGATCCAAGATGGGCTTTGTGCTGACAGTAGAGTCCGATGTGGGGTTTGAACCCAGGAACAGCAAGATCATGATTTGAGCTGAAGTTGGGTACTTAACTAAGTGAGTCACCCAGGCATCCCTGTACTTAATTATTTATCCCCCTCTACTTCTACTGAGAATTTCCTACATAAAAAGTGCTCTACATCACTAGCGCTCAGGGACAAGGCCCTACTGTATGGCTACAATCGTGTTCAGCAAACTTACTTTCTCTTGGGTCTGCTACAAGTTTTCTCTTCATCTTCACCCATTCTGAATTCTTACACTGCCCTCTCACTTAATAGCTATTTGAGATGTGTCTATAATGGGATCAGGGAGAGGAGGATTTGAGAATTAAAGATCAGTGATGACAATTTGTGTCTTATAGAACTCATAGTCTAGTGAGTTTGCATTCATTCCCTTCAACTACACATTCATCTCTGTGCTTTATTCTTATAAATCAATTCTTACAAGTTCTTATAAAACCAAGTCTGCATCTTGGTGCATGAGGACTGCCTGACTGTGGCCATTATTTCTCATTTCATTTCCCTCTACTCTGTCTAAGCAAGTTCATCTCACATCCATGGCTAGTATTCTTAGCACTTTAATCACCACCAGCTACACCCCTTGCATCCTGACCTCTGTCTCAGCCAAAGTCTGGGCACGTATGTACACCTCTCTGTCGTGCATTCTTCCTTGGGTAAGATGAACAAATTACTGCCTGCTGCTCATGAGGCAGGGGCTAAGGAGCCTGTTGACTGAATGGCAGACCAAGTTCATAATACATGACTTGAAGGTATGATAGGAAACCTACAAACTGAAAACCTGGTGTTTTCATAAAATATTTTAGTAATGTGAGCACTCAAGAAGACACTGTAAACCATGAACTAAAATGAGATTTTTTTATGAAGTGCGATAGAGCCCTTGCTGGTGTTTTGGTTTGATTCCATGTGATTAAACGTGAAATTCTTCCAAGTCAAAGAAGTGGATACATTTGAGAACAAACAGAAACCTTGAACACAAAATTCCTTCCAAAATAAAAAATGCGAATTTCAAAGTGAGTACACCAAAGCCCTCCATTGTGTATCAGTGTATTTCTGTAATCCTACTCTCAGAGAGTTTAGAGTAAGTGCTTGTGTTTGATCTAAAAATGTAAAATCAATGACTCAACAAGTTTAAACTGAAATCCTCACACACACCTGCTCTGCCTCCTCTTTCCAGGTTTGGTTGACGGCACCATGAAAGTAAAGAGGTACATGCTTTGCAAAATCGAATGTCAGTAGTAAGTGAGAAATTAACATTATTCCCCATTCCTATGCTCCTTCCAGAGTCTAACTCCTTAGTGGGATTATTTATGTTTTTATATCTTCTAATTGTTACTAGAGTAATGTTAACCATTTTGCTACTACATATATATTTCTGTTGACCCTTTGTGGCTAAAATTAGTCCATTGGGTCACATACACTACTCTCCCCAGTTTGGGTAAAGGTTATATTTAACACTGTGTTTCATATTCCACCAAATCTAGAGAGGGTTTCTTGATGCTCCGCGATTTACAGTGTGAAAATTAGAGACTCAGCATGCTCTTGACCATCCTGCCTCCTTGCCTTTCCCAAGTGAGGTCAGTTGTATGATTACTTATCCGATATCAGAGTTTTAATATGTACATTCCATTTTAGGACTCTATTTGTTTTTTTCTCTTTCTTAAATTGATTCTAAAATTTGAAAGTAAGCAATTAGTCTTTACAGTATTATGACGATGTCGATGCAATGACAGCAACAGTGCCATAGAACCAAGTGGTAGGATTGAACTCAGAGTGAAGGGAATATAATTCTATGTCTCTTAGGACAGAGAATGCTACCAAAATTAAGTTCAAATAGACTTTTTTTCCCTGTTCTAATTGCCCAATATCATGCTACATCTTAGTTCACTTTATACTTAAACCATAACTATTATAAATCCTCTATTTTTTCCTTGGTGTTTCTAATTGATTTTTTATTGCTAATAGAAGAACTATATACTTTATCATGTGCAAAGAATTTCTTGGCTTTTTAATCATATCCTTTAAGAAAGTCTACTTTTTCTTATACATAGAACTATTGAAGTCCTCTGAATTCTGTTCAGATTTGGACTTTGTGCTTTATAAGCCTGCTGCAAAGCCATTTTTCCAGATCCCCACCTTCCCCCCCCTTTTATTCTTATATTAAGTAGGCTAGCTTTAAGGCCATTATATCTCCAAATTTCAGAAGCTAATTTTCTAAACGTCTATTCCTCACTCACATCCTAGTCCAACTAGGACGAGAAAGCAGCTCTTTGTCAGGCAGACTTTCTGGAAACAGACATTGCCCTCCGGTGCGTCATAGTCTTGTAGGTCTTCATCTCCTCTGCAGTCAGGCAGTCGTCAGGCAGGTTGGAGATGGGGAAGGCACGTGAGCTTCTAATCTCTTTGGGCTAGAAGTGGCACATATGACTTTGAATCATATTCTACTGACAAAGGGCAGTAAGATGGCCTATGTGGATGGGGCATGCTGGGAAATGGATCCACTGTTTGCCTAGGGAGATGTGGAGATCCCAGCCTCTACCAACATTCTGAGTTAATTTCATAAGTTCCTCTTTTTCTATCCTTTTTTGGTTTGTTGGAATACATGGTCAATTTCATTTGTTTGTTTGTTTGCTTTTAAGGCCAGAAGGCTGCAGAAGACAAATGTTCAAATTCCTTTAATGTATAGAAATTTCTTTATTGTACTCTCACACTTAGTATTATGACTAGGTATGGAATTCTGAGTTCAAAGTATCATATCCCATTTCTCTGCCATCTTGTAGCATTTTTTTAAAAGGCTTTGTATTCTCTCTCCTCTTTTTCTAGAACTAGTTTGGGTGAAGGATGACCTTTCTGTGTTGATCCTTTAAGATGTTACTTTTATCTTATATTATTTTTCTTTTCTTTGTTTCTATTTTGTGTGCTGGAGTATTTTCCTAGACCATATTACTAAAGTTAAAAAACAAAATTCGACCATCATGTTTTAAATGTCCACAGATACTTTCTTGTCCGCTAATCACCTCTTTCACGTCTCGTTATGCTTTTCTTATTGATGTGCTCTTTTCTCAGCTATCTCTGGGAATCCTCATTAGAATAATTTAAATGTTCTCATATTCTGTGGACTATCTCTGTTTCTTCCAGATTTTCTTTGTTTATTCCTTGATTTTTCTATTCTGTGCTCTTCCCACCCCCCACCCCACATGGTTGGAAACCTTTGGTTGTTTAAAATAAGTAGCGGAAGGGGGTTTTCTTTATGGTTAGATCTGTTCTCTGATTTCTCAAGTGTCTTTTTTATAATTCTGTGTATAAAAAAGATATTATTTTAATAATATGGAAAACTAACATACTAGAAACTCTAAACTTTCTAGAAACATCTGTCCATTTTCTCAAAAAGCAAAGCTCATCCTATTTCATGTGTTTGGTTTGTAAAATCATGGTCCTTTAGAGCTGTGTGTTTACTAATCCTTGGTCCCTGTGAATATATTATGTTATATGGGGCAAGGGGAGAATATGAAACAGAGGTTGCCAATCTGCTGAGTTTGAGATGGGGGAAATTATCCTGATTTTTCCAGGTGGGCCCAAAGTAATCATGTAAATGTAATCAATGTAAAATCAAGGATTTTTCTAAGTACAGGAGGGAGACATGGAATGTGGATGACATCCAGAAGCTGGGAAAGGTCAGGAAATCGATTCTCACCAGCAGCCTCCAAAAGGAACGCGTTGTTGCTGACGTCTAGTGTAGTTAGACCCGTTTTGGAATTTTGATCTCCAAAACTGTATGATAATAAATTTGTGTTCTTTGAAGCTATCAAGGCTGTGGTAATTTGTTACAACAGTAGCAGAAAACTGATAGAGTTTCATACTAATGTTTGACATGGGCAAATGTTCTCTACTTCTAAAAACATCTCCTCTCTTGGATGGGCAATTCTTTACCTTTCTTTCTATACACTCTCCCTGGAAGGTGTCATTCATGTCACTGATTTTAAATATAATCTTTATACTGGAGACTCCAAAAGGTTTATCTTGAGCTGAGAAGTCATTTGTATATTTATAGAACTGTGCATTCACTTGCTTAACTGATAGCTCCATTTGGGAATATCACAGCTCTCTCAAGTTTAACATTTCAAAATTCATATTTTTTCCTTGAATTTCATGGCTCCCAACTATGGCCACAGTAATGCTGCATAACAAATTACCCCACAACTTAGTAACCATACACATTTATTACGACATATGAGGGAGATAGGTCTGGGGTGGCTGGGGTGGTTCTTATTCAGGTTACAGGACAATAATCTAATCTACCTGTATTCCAGAGATCTTCCTGAGACAATGCCTTTGCCACTTGTTGTTCAAGCCATAAACCACCATCTCAGTGGCCTTAACTAAGACCCAAAACTTCCGATATTTCCCAGAGTAACTTGTTCAGTAACTTTCTAGGGGACTCCAAGTTTCACGTATGTATATGTGCATTTACCTGTTGAATTCAGCCTCTTTCTTCCAACCAGTCATGTGTAGGATCCATATTTGCTTATTCACTCTTGTATATTTCGTGCCTAGTACAATGCCTGGCATGAAAAAAATGTTTAGGCACTCAAAAGATGTTTTTTAGGTTTAATATATTTACAAATGGTGGTATGTCAGACATTGGAGAAGAAGTATAATGGGGGGGAGTGAATATTATAGAGCTGGGCCTCAGGTCCCAGTGGTATCTTCTTGGCATCCATCAAACCACAAAATGCAGGCTTACTGGTAAGCTGAGCCTCATTAGAAGAAATTATTTTGTAATTAGGTAAAACTAGGGCAGGGCAGGGTGAGTGACTTGTATAGGGTAATGCAGGAAAATCACTGTGGAGTTGGGACAGAGCCAGGTCCACAGCACAGGCCTACCCAGTGGAGGCCAGATCTTCACATTCAGTTCCCAATATTGGTCCCATGGGGGCAACTCAACGTTCCAACCACACTGTGACCCACTCACCCAAGAGGAGGCCGGAAAGGGAAAGGCTCACGCCAAGTTTGAGAGACTCCAGGCCACTTTGCTTATGGTTTGGCTTGGGGTTGCTGCTTCCTTTCACCACTACCCCTTGGGTTCCCGACCTTAAATCAAGCTCTCAATCTTTTCTCCTGCTCAGAATGAACCAGTGACTTTTAATTGTATTTTTCCATTCAGGGTCTTTGAAATCGGCATTGCTTTGCTTTTGTGGGTTTAGCTTGACCTTTAATGTTCTCTTGGCAGATTTCTGTTATTGGAGGGGATGAGATTTTTGATTTGTTAGAGAGAATGGAGTCTAAGCTTGGGACTTCAGACCCTTAAGCTTTCCGTTAAAAACAGAGAGATGACTAATAACTATTTAGTGTGTAATGATGGCTTAGCAGTATTTACCACTGATTTAGGCTCTCTGGCTCCATTACCTAGGATATTTTCCTGACTTAAACATTTCTCAGTTCTTTAGCCAACAGCTGTCTGCATTTTTTTAAGTCCCCAAACCTCTAGAAATTATGATTTCACATTTCTAATAGGCTCCTTTCACTGTTCAATCAAAAAGGCCTCTTGTACTTTGTAGCATGTGTCCCAAAGAGAATTTAATACAAATCACAAGTGGAGAACACAAGCAAAGGATAAAGCCCAAATCTTCCCTAATGGGGTTCACACCCAACCCCTCTATCCCTGGCTGGATCAGAAGCAGGTGTGTAAAGAAGCAAGGGGTAAACACAGATGAAAACACACACACACACATACACACACACACACACACACAGAAACAACCCTTGAAAGAACAAAAATGTGTGATTCAAACTCCCTCACCTTCAATAATTTCTGTGGTCTTATCCCTGGTAAGAGGGGAAAGGAGCCCTCATAGGAATTCAAAGGTAATAATTCTCTTAGGAAAAACTTTAAATGAATGCCTTAGCATGGTAATCATTCATTAAATGTGACATTTGAGAAATATGAATTGATTTGGTGATACAAAGGCAATGGAGACCCAGTCTCTAGCTTCAGTGCAGTATATATTTCTTAAAGTTTATAGTATAGAGATAGGGAGTGGAAAAAGCATAAGTAGTGCAGAATCGTGGATTTATAATAAGACTAATCATCACAACAATAAGTAACTTGATAATTTATGCCATTCAGAGTTTCCATGTGATAGATGTTATGCTAACTGCTTTACAATATATGCCTATTTAATTCTTTTTATAAGCAGAAGAGGTAAACAATTGGAGGACCGCTACAATACATTAAGAAAACTACAGCTCAGCAGGACTTTTCCACATGCTTGTGGTCACAAAGCCCCAAACTGGTGCATTCTAACCCTGGTCTTTCTTACCTTCCATCCTATACTTATAACTATGATATTGGTGGAAGTTTTCAGGGCCAGAGTTTGGTATTTCCATGAGTTTTCTAGCTTCATTACTCTATGACTCTGTAATATATGCAATTTAGGGAGAGTCCGTGGGGACTCTGAGAGAGAACACACTTTATGGACATGAGGACTGCTGGGCTGCACAGTGGAAAAGTTAGAACTCTGAGCTTGGGGTCAAAATGTTGGTACTCTGGTCCTGACTCTACCTGATACTGGCTGCAAGACCTTGGTTTCTTCTTTAAAGTGGGCTTTATCAAGGCCAGTTTCGCTCCTTCTGAGCATGAGGAAGTGGGAGGAATAAGCTGGTGGGTAAGAAGACATTTTGTAAACTATATTGAGCCTGAAATTGTAAGGAAGTACCATTATTACATTCATAGTAGACACCACTAGATGTGGCTTCTGGTTCCCTGCACTAATAAAGTAATGACAGCCATCATCCATTGCCTGCATATTATGTGGTAGGCAACGTATTCAGTACTCAGTGCTTTAATTTTAATCCGGGAAAGAAATTCTTCAATTCCATGTACAATTACTTTCTGTTTTATAGAAACTTATAAGCATATAGAGGCTAAGTGACCAGGTTTTTGTAATGGAACAGTGTGTAACTTGGCACTCAAACTCAGGTCAGCCTGATTTCACAGTTGCTGTGCTTTCCACTATCTTGATTTTCTCATATAGATTAGTTCTAAGAAACACCACCAAATAATAGAACTGGAAATGTCTTAGAGATCATTGAATCTGTCAAACCGTTTATTGTAATTTTTTTAGGTAGCAAATATCAGGCTCAACGTTCACATTTAATTATAAGTCATGGATCTTCTGTTCAAGTGGTAAAAACCCAGCTGGCTTAAACAGAAAAGGGACTCCACTGGCTTGTATAAATGAAAATATAGTTTCAGGCATGGCTGGATCAAGGATTCAGTCAGTATCATCATGACCCATTTTCTTCATCTCTGAGTTCTGCTTTCCTTTGTTTTGGCATTTTTATCTATGTGATAACTCATGGCATCTCCAGGCTTACATCATCCTTACTGTGGGTAGTCTTAGGACAAGAATTCTCTCTTCAACCTTCATAAGATTCTTACTAGCCCCAGATAGGTTATGTACCCATCGCTGAGCCAGTTACTGTATTCAGGGTAGAGACCATGTGGTTGGTTGAGGCCTGGTTCCCAGATCTACACCAAAACTATATGGACTGAGTTTAGGGGAGAAATTGGGTTGTTTTTACTGGAGGGAGGGGTATGAATGGTGGGCAGGCAAAAACAATAGATATCTCTCATGCCTTTGAAGACTCAAATCTATTTGGAGAAGTCATTTAAGTTGCTTCCTTGTTTAGCCTCTATCCGAAATTCCCCTTGGTATCTCAGAGGTAGACTCAATGGATTGTATTTTGGCATAGTGCTACCCAATACCCGCTCTCCAACACACTGCGTGATACCTGGGAACGATGGTGTGCCAAGCCTAAGAGAGATCCCTAGCAGGTATGTCAGTGGGAAGGTGTACATTACAGACATGTAGGATTAAGAGAAAGCACCAGTCCACTCCTAGCCAGTACTGATAGATAATGGTAATCATACACACCGGTGACTTAGAGATAGAGGGAGACTGAAGACCCTCTTTCTGCTTTTCTTTTTTGTTTTTTTTTAAATATTTATTTAATTTTGATAGACAAAGAGAGACAGAGCACAACCAGGGGAGGGGCAGTGAGAAACGAAGACATCGAATCCAATGCAAACTCCAGGCTCTGAGCTGTCAGCCCAGAGCCGCACATGGGACTTGAACCCACACTAACCATGAGATCATGACCTGAGCCTAAGTCAGACGCTAAACCAACTGAGCCACCCAGGCACTCCAAGACCTTCTTTCTACTTGGCCTACTTCTGTATCTCCCCACATAAGAAGGATTGATCTCATTTTCTCTCTTAGAATTCTTCATTCATATGAAACCCTTGAGCTGTGAAGCTGGAAGAGCTTTTTAAGAGGAATCTAGTCCAATTCCCTTTTTGGACTTTTGACCAAACAGAGACTGAGCGAACTGAATGATCTTCCTAACCATCATACAACTAGTGAGAAGCACAGCTCAGCCCAGAACCACAAACTCTTGCCTTCACATACCCCCTAGCCCCTTCCTAAAGGACCACTGGATAATGTAGGTCTTCTGAAGCACATGCTATATGAATAAGTAAGAACCTGGCATCCAGCAAGGAGGGCAACATGTACTGAGAACTCACGTATTCTTTCTTGGCCTTGAATGTTCCCATAAACATTGTGGTGCTAGAGGAATGGTTACAGACCCAGACCTCAATGTTTGTGCTCCTGTTCTGCCTTAGATTAAGTTAAATATTGTTTGTAGATGATACAGATAAATGGGCTCAACCATGAGCCTGTCTGGATGGTTAAAAGGATGCTGTTTATTTCTCTAAGAGGTTGTTCAGCTGGGTAAGAGAGCTGTTGGACTATTGCCTCACTTCACACGCAGCCTTCCTATTTATTTCAGGACCTGACTTCAGAGAATGCACTTAACTGGTTTGCCTGGTTGTCATCTGTCAAACTTCTATTGGACTTAAGTACTCTAAAGGCAGTGAACTTGTAATCTCCCTCCCTCCTGATCTCTAGCCTCCCAGTGCCAATGGAAACTGAATTCCATGTATGAAAGACTGATTGATTAATTAAAAAACTAGAAGAGGTCACTCAAATAGATTAGTGACAGGAAGCAGTTGGTTCCTGTGTCCATCAGGCAAAGAAAACAATGAAGAGATTTATGTAAAATGGTTGGAATGTAGATTATCCATTGGGAAGGATGAACTGGCAATTGTAGAAATTTTTGAAATCTTTGGTTGTAGGAAGGATACTGGATTCAAGAATGTACTTAGCCACTTATTAGCTGTGCAACATTGGAAGTAATTATCAATCATTTTAGCTTCTCTGTAGAGTGGTCTGAGGTATCAGTTGAATTCATGAGATTGTTGGCAGCATAAAAATAAGTAACATATGGAGATCTCAGCAAAAGGTTTACATGTAGTAGTTGCTTTACATGCTAGCTCCCAACTCTCACTTTTACTTTTCCACCTTAATATTTAATTTTGTCTTCTTATTCAAATAAACAATAATGACTTCCAAAATTAGAAAATAAGAGATGATGAAGGCTTGAACTAAGGTGGTGTAAATGAAGAGAAGAAAAGGAGAAAGTTTGACACATATTAAGAAAGTTGGATAAACAGGATTTGGTGTGTGAATGGGTGTGGAAGTTAAGAAAAAAGAGACAAGGGGCGCCTGGGTGGCTCAGTCGGTTGAGCGTCCGACTTCAGCTCAGGTCATGATCTCACGGTTCGTGGGTTCGAGCCCCGCGTAGGGCTCTGTGCTGACAGCCAGCTCAGAGCCTGGAGCCTGCTTCAGAGTCTGTGTCTCCCTCTCTCTCTGACCCTCCCCTGCTCTCTCTCTCTCTCTCTCTCTCAGAAATAAATAAAACATTTATGAAAAAAGAAAAAAAGAGACAAGATTCCCAGAGATGGGACATTGGAAGGAAGGATGGTGTGTTATACTATCCAGGCAGATAGACATGATAATAATCATATAATCAAAGAAAGAATGTGTCTTCTCCTGTATGAGGTCAATTCATCTTAGAGTCGCTTCTGCATATTGAAGAGCATAAACCAGAAGTGAAAAGGTTTTATTGCCCACAACACTCTCATCCTCATCCCATAAGGCTCTAGTACCATGATTTCCGTGCTGGACTTTAAGTCAAAATCACCTAAAGTGCTTCTTCAATATACAGCTTCTTGGGCTTTACCTCCAGAAATTCTGATTCAGTGGTTTTAGGTGGGGTCTTGGCATCTATACTTGTAGACAAACTCTAGGAGATGATAATGACACACGGCCAGGACTGAAGATTAAGTCAGGAAGATAGAGTTCACTGCCAATGTTCTACTAACCCATGTTTTCAAAGCCTGTCACCTAAGGAACACACTGGGAAACTCTGAGAGAGCTAATTCTGTATATTTTGTACCTGTCCTTGTGTGTCTTTCACTTACCTGGTGGCTGGGTCCAATAACTTTTCCATTTTCTTCTATCCTCCATCTCAGGGTCTGGATCCCCTTGATTATTCTGGGTTGGGGAATCCCTGAGGGGAGAATGGGAGGAGCTTGTCCTGCATTGGCTTCTCTAGGGCTGGCACAGAAATCAAGGGTGTCTTTTGTGGAATCTCTGGACTTGAGAGCAAGCGAATGCCTATAGTCTTGCTTCTATTATAGCACATTTAAAAAATTCCCTTTTCTTATAAAATAGGTATAATTGTGCCTATTTCACAGATGGGAAAACTAAGCCCCAGAACATTCAATGTTTCCTAAGGTGATTCATAAAGGAAAGGTCAGAGCCCTTATTTATGTCTTAATTCATTTATTTTTCCATTCTTTTCCGTTCTTTTCTCTTCTCACTATTCATCTCTTTGCCTCTTGCACTACATTATAAGCTTCCTGAGGAGAGGGCTCATGTATTCAGTTATGTTTTTTTTCTATACCTATCATAGTACTTCATACATAATAGATGTTTTTTTTTTAAATGTCCGGAAATAAAATGAATGGTTAATTTATTTTTTTAATAGTCTAATTTTTCTAATCAGAGTAAAAGTTCTAAGAGCATAATAATATTCTTGTATCCTTGTTGGTTTCACCAGTGTATGCACTATGAAAATAATTGTACAGTTAGATGCTCATGAAATACTTGTGAAACGAATATGGACTAACTATCAAGCACAAAGGAGTTGTTTCTATGTCCCCCATTCATGCCACACTCTAAAGCTCTACTGCTTAATGCAAATGATACGTGGGGTCTGAGGTCCATGATTTACTGTGTGGGGCAATTGCCAGAATCCTCAGGATTCGGTTTCTGATTAAAGGCTATCAATTATTGCACCTAAAGAAATCAGTACTGAAACAAAGGCTGGACCTTTGCATCAAGATAAAAGAATGCTCTGTCCAGTCTGCTTTGGAGTCACAAAGTCATGCTTTCTTCACTGACCTCTGAGGGCTTGCATGGCACCTGCTTCCTAATGGGATGATGGGTGAGGACAGTGGACAGAAGCTTGCTCTCTGCCCAGGGCACAGCGTGGAACCGATGTGTCTAGCTAAAACCATGCCAATCTGTGTTTAGTTAAGACCCACACCAGCCTGGATGACATCTTCCTGGGTGTAGACCTTGAGTTACAACTTTAAGAATTTTACCGGGGCACCTGGGTGGCTCAGTCGGTTAAGAGTCCCGACTTCAGCTCAGGTCACGATCTCACAGTCCATGGGTTTGAGCCCCGCGTCGGGCTCTGTGCTGACAGCTAGCTCAGAGCCTGGAGCCTGCTTCAGATTCTGTGTCTCCCTCTCTCTGTACCCCTCCCCCACTCGCTCTCTGTTTCTCTCTCTCAAAATAAAATAAAGACATTTCAAAAAATTAAAAAAAGAATTGTACCAATCCCAGCTCACTGTACAAAAGATGCTTGAGAAAAATAATTCAATAGTTTTTAAATTTTCTTTACTGTTTTTATTTATTTTTGAGAGAGGGAGAGACAGCATGAGTGGGGGAGGAACAGAGAGAGAGAGAGAGAGAGAGAGAGAGAGAATCTGAAGCAGGCTCCAGGTTCCAAGATGTCAGCACAGAGTCCTATGCGGGGCTCGAACTCATGAACCGTGAGACCATGACCTGAGCCGAAGTCAGACACTTAACCTACTGAGCCAATCAGGCACCCCCAAAATAATTCAATATTAAGCACACAGATTTCCTCAATTTTACCAATCTCTTACAAAGCACCTCCCCCAATAAACTATGACCCAAATGTGATCTTCAAAATACTTAAGTATTGATGCCCTATCGAGGTGGACCTGTCACGGAGATTGTTTTAGTCAGGTTCCATTCTACACACCAGCTCCTGTGGTACACATATGCAAATACTGTTGTCATAGTCCACCCAGATTTACCCAGTCCTGGAGCTTAAACTCTATAAATTGTGACTTATAAACTGTCCAGTGAGCACAACCATATTTTTCAAAATGAAAGACTATTATTATTTTGAAAAAATATGTAATATTAAACATATATTTTGAAAGCAAATATTGAATGTGCAGTCTGGGATCATATTCTTTAGGTATAAAGTCTCGATCTGACACTTATTTCTTTTTTAACATTTATTCATTTTTGAGAGAGAGATAGACTGCAAGTGTGTGTGGGAGGGCATTTTTTAAATTTTTATTTTTTTAAATGTGTTATTTATTTCTGAGAGAGAAAGAGAGAGAGACAGCGTGAGCAGGGAAGGGTCAGAGAGAGAAGGAAACACAGAATCCGAAGCAGGCTCCAGGCTCTGAGCTGTCAGCACTGAGCCCGACATGGGTTTCAAACCCAGAGCAGTGAGATCATGACCTGAGCTGAAGTCAGATGCTTAACCAACTGAGCCGCCCAAGCACCCCTAACACTTAATGGTTTAGGATCTTCTAACCTCAGCTGCATTGACATTTGGGCCAAATAATTCTTTATTGTGTGTGGGAGGTCTATTCTCTACATTAAATGATCTTTAGTGACATTCCTGGCCTGACATAAGAGATGTGAATATCACTTTCTTAGATATGATGACTAAAATTGCTCCCAGAAATTACCAAATTTCTCTTGGTTTGTGAGTGGAGTGGGACAGAATAGTGGGTGACTACACTAGCTGATGGCCCTTAGGGAATGTTTAAACCTCTGTGAGATTTGATTCTTTTTAACTGTTAAAAATGTGAATAAATATCCCAACTTACATGGTTATGAAAAGATAGCCCATAAACTCACTAGCATGCACTTGATATAATGTAAGAGAACAGTAAATATTAGTTACTAGTATCAGTTATTTATCACTATTTATTTATCAAAGACTTGCAGTATAGTTGGCCTGCAGAGGTCATTCTAAAATTGGGGCAAAAAAAGTTTAAGTTGTTTTCCCCAAGTTTATATAAAAATTTTGAATCATAGATTTGGAAATATTAGACTTAGACATTCTAAGGTGTTAATTTGAGTGACATTGACCATGTCCTACCTTACTAATCCTTGAGGTAAATTTCTGATCTTAATTCTAATACCTAAATAATCTATTAATGTAAAACTTGTATAAAGCCTCAACTTGAATGTAAAACAACAACCAAAAATTGATTTCTCTTTAAAAAGTACTGAATTTCAAATAATTAAATTCTTAATTCTAAGTATCCATTAAATATAGAGCCCATTCAGGAATTCCCTGATTTGTTCCCTTGGGAAATCAACCAGGGCTTAAGAGCATAGTCCAAGGGGATCCCAAGACAAGCTTCACAAGGTATATTAGTCTCCTGAAATTATATGAGAAATTTTGAGTGTATGTGCATTTTGGCAGATTCCATGACATTAATCCAGTTCTCAAAGGGCTTCCTCAGTCTCCAAAGGTAGAGAATCACTCTTTGGCTTGTTAAATTTGAATGAGAGATCAATCTGTTTGTCTTCAGAATCTGCCATGGACCATCAGTGTGGTGATCTGTGCTCTCTGGACTTCAGTTTTCCCATTTGCAGAATGGGTACAGTTTAACTAAATGATCTCTGAAGTCCCATTTCATTCTAACATCCTACTATTTAAAAATTTAGTCCTCAAAAATCCTACTCCACTTACAAGACTATGTTATTTTAACCTTATAATCTTATATTGTTATAATTTTCCCAAAGTGCTGTCAACCTAAATCTTGTCTAGAAACACTTCATTCTCAAAATTCTCAGATTCATCCTGGTAGTTATGATAATAGTCATCATTTTAGTTTTTATTTTGCTATGTACAGAGACTATACATTCAAGAACTAGGTTTATGAAGTGTTTTATCAGGTGGCAGATAGCATAAGTAGCAAGAAAGTCAAGGCAGCATAAAGAGACCTGTCTGGCTTGGTGCAGAACCTTATGGGCTCTTTGGATCCCAGTCTTGATTTTCAGCAGGAAAGAAAGCAATGAAGTGCATGTGCTTTTCACTGCAAAAAGTTTCCTTTGCCCCCAAAGGCACCTCTCTGGAAGTACCCAGTGGGAATAAAAGGGTGATGTTGACCATAACCCTGGTGCTTTGATTTGGGGAAAACCCATAAAACATGAATTTCCTGGTTTTGGTGGTCCCTCAGTACCCAATAACAGAGACTGTTCCTTTCCCCAAAGAGTAAACGGTGTGCTCATATTTAAAGAAAAGAAAGAAAGAAAGAAAGAAAGAAAGAAAGAAAGAAAGAAAGAAAGAAAGAAAGAAAGAAAGAAAGAAAGAAAGAAAATTAGAAAGAAAGGAAGAGAGAAAGAAAGAACAGAGTTCAAGTCTCAGTTACATAGTAAGCTCAATGGTGAATCTTAGAAGACAGTTACTATTTTTTCCTCAAGAACATGAAATGGGAAATTAACTAATTTCTGTTTTTAAGAGTTATTATTAATTAATAAGTTATCTTTATCCACGAAAGGTTACAGTAGGTGTATATTTATTTTTATTGTCATTAATTCTATTGTGAAACTCAACTTGGAGAACCAGGAAAATAATTTCAAAAGGCTAACACTAAAAGCTTATAGGGAGAATAACATATTTAGGGGAGAGGGATTATTATTAGTGCGTCATCAGGCTCTGTCTATCTAGACCAAAGATTACAAAACTAAAAGCTTATATCTATTGATTTTTGTTTACAGAGAGAGAGACAGAGGGCACACAAATAGAGGAAACAGAGGGAGAAAGAGAGAGAAGCTTTGTGAGGCTCCAAGCTCAGTGTGGAGTCTGATGTGGGGCTCAGTCCCACAAACCTGGGATCATAATCTGAGCTGAAATCAAGACTTGGTCGCTTGACTGACTGAGCTACCCAGGTGCCCCTGATCTATTGATCTTACAGTTTATGATAGTGTGGTTTTACTTCAAACTTTGGTAGCTATAGAAAACCAGAGACCATCCAGATGTCACCAAGAAACAAATGTTGGTTGGATAATAGGAACTAATTAGAAGTTATAGCAAGGCAGATATCATTTCAATTAAAATTGGAAATTAATAATTTCCATTGTTCAGGAATAATAGGGTGACCAGCCTTTCCAGGTTGGTCAAAACTGGAGGGTTCCCAGGATGTGGGACTTTCAGTTATAAGGCCAGGAAAATTCTTGAAAACCGGGATGAGCTGACCGCTCTAACAATAGGTTGAAAAAGCTTTTCAGGTAGTGTGCGCCCCATCATTAGAGGTGATCAACCAGAGAGGCTGACCTGTTCTTAGTGATGTGTCAGAGAAGCTTTTGGTTTTTGGGAAGGAGAATGAGTCAATAACCTTGGTGGGAACCATCCAAGTCTGAGGGACTGAGAGACTCTACAAAGAAAAATAGTCTGTGATAGAGCAAACCTCATTGCTAAATCCTCTGTTATTATAAATCCTTCCATATTTAAATTCCATATTAGAATTCAAGTGAGTTGACTCTCTAAAAATAGTCTCTAATCCGCTGGGAGAATTTCTGCAGTAAAGTTATCATCAAAAAGATATTTTGTACGGAGGCCGACATTCAGCATATTTAGAATAAGAAAAACAAAACTTTGAAATTAAAGGATTTGTTCTTGAATTCTAAATGTAGCACTCAGTAGATTTAGATAATTTGTTCAATCTCCTTGATCAACAATTTTCCTCACCTCTCAGATAAGGATAACAATATCTACTCTGCCTATTTTATGGGGTTATTGGGAGGATCATACCAACTACTGTATATCAGATCATCATGAACTACAAAACACATTTATTTTCACTGAAAATACTTAAAACATAGTTATCCCTACCATCTTGAGATGTTAACAAGGCTGGTATTGTGCTTATAAGCCAAATTGGTGTGGACAAGTTGATTATTTAAAGTAGACCAAAAAGATGGCATTATATGTAACAGAAAAATTACAACTGCATATTATTACTGGCTGGTGTTGACTGTTTATCATTGACCCAGGCACCTTCCAGCTTGTGACTCTGGTGCTCGCTTGAGCTTTGTCGCTATCTTCATCCACCTGGCAGAGCAGTGAATGGAGGCTATGAAGGCAACACACTTGCCTCTTAAAAGTTATGCTCAGAAATGACATCCATCAAGTCCACTTACATTCTGTTGGCTTAGTCATGTGGACATTTTCACATGGAAAAGCCATGCAAGAGAGTCTGGAAACTGTAGTCTAGTGTGAGCCCAGAGTTGTCAGAAAGGTCAAAGAAGGTAGGACATGTCAGATTAATGTGAGCTGTGATGCTCATGAATGTAGGTTTTAGATTTATGCATTGTAACTCTTACTGCCATGCTGGGAAGATGAATGTGTATTTTAATTTTAATGAATAATCAACAGTCTCTGCCTCAGATTCCCATGAGTGTGCCATGTTTGCAGCTCATGCTTAGCTAGCTCTAGTGCTTTCATTTAGTTCCTGGTGCCAGCTCAGCCTTATCTACCCAAATATGCCATAAGCAACTAGAAAATGTCTAGATGAAACAAAGAATGATGTTAATTACTAGATCCCTAGTCTCCTTCAATTACTTAATTCTGCACTTGTAAATAACCTACCACATGCCAGGCATGTTGCTGAGTACTGGATCCACAACAACAGAGAAAGCATGGTGCCTATGCCCAAGGAGATCGCACACATTATTGATTAATTTTCCTTGTTTTGTTCCAAAGACTTTTCTTTCTTCCATGTGGTATATGTCAGTCCAATAGACATAAACATTTAAACATTAAACTGTTTGCTTGGACTCTGTGACTTCACCTTACAAAATCAGCCCATGTCCCTCGGCAATCATATTTCTTGGGCCATCTCCATTGAGTGAATATCTGCTGCTTCAAGTTTCATGTCAGTGACAGAGATGAAATAATGTGTACAAGTAACGAATAAGTAGATTCCAACTGTGATTGAGTTATAAAGCTGCTTTCCACCCTCTGGTATCAGTCAAAGTGCTTAGCTTGTTAGTAACATAAGCCCCTGCCTCAACTAACCTAAGACATAAGAAGAAAGGTGATATTTCTCATAAAGAGAAGCCACAAGATTGGGTCAATCAGTGGAATAGAAGTGGAATATGGAAGGTTCAAGCTATCTGTGTTAGCATTATCACTCAGGAAGTTCTCTCACAGTCACACGATGACTGCTATAGTTTCAGTTACCCAGATTTAACATCTAGGAAAAGAAGGGGAGCCATCTTACTCCAGTTAAACCTTTGTAGAGAAGGAAATTCTTCACAGAAGTTGCATATTAGATCTCCCCTTTGCTCACAATGGCATCATATGCTTAATCCTAAGTCAATTATTGGAGAAGTGAAAGGAATTACTATGACTGGTCTAGTTAAACTTGGTTGGATAGAGGGCATATTATCCAAACAAAGTCATATTTCTGTTAGCAGTAACGAAGGACGGTCTATACACTTGGTTCAGGAAAACAACCATGCTATAATAATAATGGCATAGCCATAAACCACAGTAACCAGTTTCATCCTTGCTGGTCCTGTTACTGACTCTGGATTTTTTTCTTTTATTTTACTAACTCCTCTCCTCTTTTCTAGTTTAAGTATTCTGTTTTCTCTCTCTCTCTTTTTTTTTTATAAATAGTTTATTGTCAAATTAGTTTCCACATAACACTCAGTGCTCATCCCCAAAGTGCCCTCCTCCATGCCCATCCCCCCTCCCCCCC